>NW_023397157.1:0-60344 GCF_011125445.2 Fundulus heteroclitus | reverse complement strand
AAGTATAACTACAGTCTAAACACCAAGACAATAACTAACAAATTGCTTTTGTGGGAGCCGGCAGCGTCCCAGTCACTCATCAGGGCTGATCTGTGCTGATGCAGTGCACAATTTTGTCTCTCTCTCTTACAGATTGCCTGCGAAGCACAACCCCATCTCTTATTTATTTTGTTCATGCCGCTTTGCTGTCTGCATGTTTGGGTGTTTGGTGCACACGAGGAAGAGAGGCAGCTGATGATGAGGAGGATGATGTGTGTGTGTGTGTGTGTGTGTGTGGAGCTGAATTGTTGCAGAAGATCCGGAGTGCTTGGTTGAATGATGCATGATTCTTGTGTGTAGAAGCTTTTTTGCAGGTTTTGTTTTCTGCTGCAGCATTAAAACATAGTTTGTGTGTTGGGTTGTTGTTACACGATGATGATCAGCTGCTTATGTTGCCCTCTGAGTCTACAAGACAAAAAACAACCTCAAACACAGGCAACAAAAACAGCTATACAATATAAAGAAGAATGAAATAATGACATAAATATCTAAGTTGTAAAGCACATGAAAACTTTTACTTTGTAAATGATCATTGAGTTCAACAAATGTTCTTTAAAATGTACATTTCATGGTAGAGGATAATGAGAGCTAGTTCCACCGGAGAGGCGGCTGTAAAGTAAAAGAAATCTGGGAATAACTGAAAGGAATGGAGCAGTGTTTTTAGCTTTTCTTCAAACTCAGAACTATACGTACACTAAGATTACGATGCTTCTTACACACCTTTGGACTGTCCAGAGGGTTGTTTCATCATGGCTTTGAAGCTTTTATTCACAACAGTTCAAACATTTATTCCAGCATTAAAGTAGGTGAGCATGTTTCGGTGCGACATGTGTGCATCAACCCCTGAACAAAAGCAGCGCTGTGGGAATAGGGTGCTGGCTCAAACTGGTAGGAGAGGATCATTGTCCTCGGTGAAATTAGTCCTGTGGAAACGAATGCTGAAAGGCCGCTCACAGAGGAAGAAGAAGAGATTACTCCAAAAGCAACATAAAAAGCTTGATTACTGTTTGCAAGTGCACTCAGGGATAAAGACTGTACATTTTGGAGACATGTCCATCAGTCTAGTATAATTATTATTTCCGTTTTGGCCATAATGCCTGCTGTTAAATATTAGGAAAAAAGGGGAAACTTACAAGCTTTAAATCACCGTCCCAACTATTAAGTACGAAGGTGGCAGCATCATGTTTTGTGAATGTTTTGCTGTAGAAGCAACTGGTGCACTTCATAATATGAAGTATCAAGAATTAAGAGCCTTTGTTTTCATTATGAAACCATAATGATATTTTGGTGAGACACACCCGCTCAGGACGTTCATATAACACACAGACACAAGTCGAAAACACCCATGGAAAAACAGAGAATGAGCATTTCCAGAGAAGACCTTCAAAAATCCAAAAGCACACTGTGGAAATAAAAAAGCTAAATTTTAAGTTACGCTGTAAAGCAGAAGAGAACAACTTATCAGAAGGAAAAAAAATAATGGATAATAAGGCATATTCAGATAAAAACAAAATGTTCTAGTGATATATGGGTGACACCAGAGGAAGTATTATGGGTGAATATTAAACACTTCAAAACGCTTGGGCGTGACATTAAAAACCTAAAAGAATTATTGTAAAAATGTTCTTTTTACATGCTGATCAGTAAACTGAATACACAAGTAATATGTGTATTCATTAGCCCCTTATTTAGATGAGGAGTATATTAGATGAACCAAATTTGTGCCATTCTCAAATTGTGGTCCAGCGGCCACACAAAATCGTTCTGAGGGCTGTAAATGGCCCTCGGGCCACAATTTGGACAGCCCCAGTATAAACTGTCGTCATGTGAGCATTAGCTGGTAATTTATGATGAATAATGCAATAGATATTGTGGTAGGCATAACAGTCACCCTCCCATCTGGAATCTGCTGGAAAATGATTTTTTTTTTTTACGCAGGTTTAGTGTTTTTACAGTTAGTTTCTCTGCTCAGCTACATTTAACATGTTTCATTTGCCAGTATGTGAATCCCATGGGCAGGTCATAGGTTTAGCATTGCCTTCTAACATGGTCTGTATGGAATGTACGTAATTGTCTAATGAGCTTTGAAGCTAAAAAAACAAACAAACAAACAACTATTTGGCACGCTTGGAGGTTGGTGTAAAAGGTTTTAGTAACAGGCCTGAAGTCCACTTGATTCCTGGCTCTGCTCTGACAAGCAGGGAAACAGATTCTGTTTTTTTTAAAGGGAAGACACTTGGAGAATTATCTCTTAGTGTGAGAATAACGATGGGTCATAACCTAGCAACAGAACAAACGTTAAAATATCAGACATTTTCCTTTTAAGAATGGATACTGCACCAGAGGACTTTTAACTTCCATGCTAGATTTATCAAGGATCCAAAGGAGGCAAACTACGACGTGACAAAATTGCCTTTCATTATTCAAATAGGTGTCAATCGTTTGCAGGATAGAAGCACTCAAACAGCACTGAGGAAATATGATTACCTCTCTTAGGTTATGTTGGTCTTCACTGCTATTCACTGGCTGTTGAAAGATGCTACGTCCATCTCCAAGAAAACCAGTGATATGCTCATTTTCTTCTGTATATACAGAGAATTGCTGAGGAAATTCAGCCATCGTCGATGGAGTAAGAAGTAGGAATAAACCCCCGATTCCCTCAACATCCATAGTGGTCACCTAACGTACAATCAAAAGTTCACAGGGACATTTAAATGAGATGTTAGCACCACCAAGGGCCAGCCTCGAGGTCGCTTTGAGAAAAGCAGTGGTACCGTGATAATCTGGACCTTGTTTATCACTTTGGAGCACATTTTAGCCTGAGAGGATTTCCATGCCGACTAAACCAATCAGAAGACAAAATGATCTGGACAATACAAAGTTGATGAGTGTCTGACTTGCTGGAACAAAGCGCAACGGAGCAGCTCTGATTACGACACATGTAAGCAGGGTGAGGAGTTCATTCCTTTCATAGAGCAAAATCATCCTGCAATATCTCACCTCCACTGGAAAGTGAACTTTAAACCTTTAAGTCAGTATTGTACTAGCTCATTAAATGGGATCTCTTGCTGTGCCGGGACGACATACGCGAGCAAAATGCAATTTTGAAGTCCAGAGAGTCCCGACCACTCAGAGCAAACTCTGTATACTGAGCGGGAGCCACATGAGTTTGAGTGGAGATTTTTTTCCGCCTTATTCTTAATGTGTTTATGGAAACTGAGGATGATGAGGGCTGAGGGAGTACCGGAGCCCCAGCAGAATAATTCACTTTTTCAAGATGGTGGGTTGCAGCTCTATCAACTTTCTTTTCAGTTCCTCTCTGTTGCCTTTCCTTGAGATATTCAGTGTTTGGCAGCTCTCACTCTCAGTCCTGAGCCATTGTGCTGAATTCTCATCACCTCCTGCACCACAGCAAAGAGCCTAACTCCCCAAGCCCCTTACATTCAAACCAGAAGAAAGGTCTGGGAAGTGGAGATTCTTGAGGCCCCATTTCTAAACCTTGATTCCTTGGGGACAATAGGAGCTCTAATTTCCTTTTGGCGGTTTTCTTTCTCTTTCAGTCCCATGCGGTGCCAAAGGGGTCTTAGCAACATGTATGGTTTTCTTTACCGTGTGTTATTTTTGCTTTCAAACTCTATTTTGTGCTTGCAATCATTATTTTTGCCAATTTAGGTAGAACCGTTTTCCTATGAGTATGTCTGCTGTGCTCATTAGTTCTTTTTTTTGAAGAAGCAGGAGAAATGCAACAGGGTTGTAACTCTAATCAAAAGAGGTTTCAGTAAATTACACAGTTATTGTCTGAGGTTTTAATGCGGAATGCTGTTTCATCCTATTTTCTGTGAGGTACTGTTCCCAGCTGACCAGAAACCACGCAGTCGTGGCTGAAAGCATTTTCCACTCTGAAAATGCATCTCAAAGAAAAAGGTATGAGGAAAGAGAAGGCTTGCCGAAAGGACGATACACAAGTGTATATTTTCAGAAAGATGGTTTGCCTGTCTGCTTTGCTCAACCTCTCCGCTTCTTCCATTTTCACTTGTGACCTTGGCAGGAGTCGGATGCAATGAGAGGAGTGGAGAACGTGCAAATCGGAAACTTGCACGTTGGGATGGTTTAAGGTCCTTTCTTTTTAAGCCTTTCATCACGTCAGCAGCCAGAGGTGTGTTGTGGTTCGTGCCCTGAATTGTCAGTACTCTTCATGGAAGGCTTCTGCTCTCCAAAAGCGTCTGAATCTCGTGCAACAATACGGAATCTGAATGTGGGACATAATTCTGTATATTTCTGCTCATATCACAGTTTTCATATTGTAGTTGATTGGAAGGAAACTGGAATAAGGAAGCGTCTGTCATCCGTTTAAACATGCATTCTCTGTCAGTCAGCATATGCCTTTGTGCTGTAGGTACAGGTTCCTCAGGTAGATTTGCATTACTGTTAAATTCAAGAAATGAAACAAGTCAGACACATAGCAAAACTTAGAATTAGGAGCCAGGATTGTTCAGGAAACTGTCATTGGCGCTTATGAGCCACGCTCTGAGCAGAGCTAGTGGACAGTATTTGCTGAGCAATACCCAGAGTCACTAAATATCCTCCGCTGCAGTCCTTAAAAAAAATCTTATTTTTTCTAAATCACATTCCGAAGATCAGATATTAAAGTAAAGTGAAAAACATTTTCAACCAGGAGAAGCCTCTTTAGTGCATTTCTAATATATTGTTTTAATAATTTGGGTCCTTGCAGGCATTTGTCATAGCAATTATTTCCACAAAGAAGGCAAAAACAGGTTTACAACTAAGCAGACTAGTAATGGTGACTAAAAAATTAGATTCTTAAATCCTGAATATACTGGAACACAACAAATTAAGAATAAATAATAGAAAAGCACTGCCGAACAGAAGCTCACCATGAACAGAACATTCAACAGAGGAGAGATAATGACTAAAGGACTCTAGGTGTAAAAAGAAAGAAAACAGAACAAGGAATGTTGGTAATTAAACAACCTTGGAACAACCCAGGGATCAGTATATAAGAAATATTCAAATATACAAACTCAAGGAAAGTAAAAGAAACACATATACTGACAGAAAGGGGAAACTTCAAGGCAGACTGAATGTAAAAAATAAATATAATAAAAATAAAGTAAACAAAAACAGAGAAAGAAAACACAGAACTTTATAGTTGCTCTTTAATTTTAGCACAGATTGGGAAACATTCACTTACAAGCTGACATGTATAGTAATATTCTTTGTAAGATGTGTGTTTGTCTGGGATCCCCAACTTTAATTGTACACTTCACAAGACCAAATAAATAGATAAAACGCAGACATTGGATTCCCTGCCCTCGTTTTTAAATGCTAGGCATGGAGGTTGCCTTCAGTAACACAGTTAACACTGTGTTATCTTTGTGAGCATTTATGGTTACAGGCTATTGGAGGTTCTCCCCATTGTTGTATCTCTACAGCACAGCACAGCAAAGCTTCCGCCGTTGCTGCAGTACATTTTCAGATTTGTGTTTTTTTATTTTTTTTATTATTTTTTAGCCAGCATCAATTTACAGGTAGGAAGCACAGTTATATACTTTCAAAAAAGGATAGTTTCCTTTCCCCTCACCCTCCCTTCTTCCTTCTATCTTTCACGGCACTCTTTCCTTCATAGATACTTTGACAATTTTACACACACACGCACACACACAAGCATCACACACACACACACACACACACACACACACACACACACACAGCCTTGTTTATAAGCCGTAGTTGGGACTCAAGACAAGACCATGCTTTCTGGGAACCACCCTTTCTGAAGGCAATATAGCTCTGCAAAAAATCAAGTAGCATACTACAATGACAGTGAACAAAAAGGTCACTTTGAATTTCCAATAAAACAAAGTAAAGTTTCCAACTTGATAAGAACCTGCCTTTTGGGGACGTGTCAGGTATTTAGTAGTAAGTGGGGTATTACACATACACTTATCAGTTTTTCTTACATTGATGGTACCATTAGCACAAATCTAGGTTTAAAACACTTTAACAGCCACCACAGTTCACTGTTCAATGAAATCTACTTTTGAATAGATAAAAACATTAAGTTAACCACTCATTTCAGTCTTGAATCACTCAAGGTAGCAGCATGTTGGAACAGCTGGTACATTTATTATAATTTATTCTTATAAAAGGGCTACATAAAGGGATTAAAATTATGCATACATTTCTAAGTAGGACTTCCTCCTTGGACATCAGATCATAATCTTGTCCCTTTGATCAGATTATAAACCTTGTTCAGGGCAACCTGTGATGACGAGGACTGTGACAAGATGGTCAGAGTATTGAAGGAGCCCTGCAGGATTGTCTTAAGGGTACCAGCATGAATGCACTCGAAGAACTTTAATGTTAACTGAATATGGGACAGACTAAATACATGTCTGCTTGAATAACACTATCCCCAGGAGAATAGTGAGATACATGCTCTTTAATGTAACATGGAGGAAGAGCAGGCCGGACCTCTTGAGAAAGTTAAGATCCTTCCATATTTGCAGCAAGAGGCTCTATACCTTCTATTAATCTGTTGCAAAGAGTGACATCTCTTTTGCCATCATCTCTTGGGTTAGTATCAGGGCCAGGGATTTAAAAAAAACTCAATAGAATAATTCTGTTCTGGGAACTACTGTGGAAATTCTCTTGAGAGGATCGTTCAAAGGATTCTTCATGAAACAAACAGAAACAACCATCATCCTCTTCATTAGAATTTCAGATATTTGCACTCAGAGGCTTCTTTAGATCCATTGTAATACTCAATGAAACAGGAAATCCTTCCTCCCCACAACAATCAACATCTACAACGACTAAATAACTCAGACCAAATGTTATAGCAACATTTAATTTCCATTAGTTTTTTTGATTTAATACATCTGGAAATTGTTTTTTATTTTACTTTTATGTATTAAATAAATGACAAAGGCATATAAATGTGTAGAATAATGAACATTTATTGTTCCCATTCACAGAACTTTTGATGGGATTTTCCCCCCTGTAAATGCTGTGCAAACCAACAACCTAACTTGAAATAGGATCTCCCTATCGGTCCTAATGTCAGATTAGGAGCCTGTTTCTCTTAAAAAGAACAGGCAATTATGTATGGCTGTGATTCAAATGTAAACTACAGTTGTTGACAATTGCATACAAATTTACATTGTTTATTCCTCCATTCCGCTAAACATTCCTTTATGTTTCAAATGCAGCATCAGGTTGGTTATTTTTTTTCCATTTACTAATAAACTTAACAGGGATAAGAACTTCACCCACACGTGGGAATAAACAAGGCAAAGCACCTGAAGCCCTTAAACATTTATATCTCATTTAAATTAAACAACTTTGCCCCAAGGTCAGGGTCACCAAAGAAGTAACAAAATCAGCGAGCCTTGCATCAGTGTCTGTGACTCAGTGAGCTCAAATAAGGATGTCCTAATTAAACAGAGGAAATATCTCTTTCTCTACAGAACCTGAACGTTTATTGTTCAACTGGTGTTACTCAAGTTTCTCGAAAAGTGAGAAATAATAGTTGAAGGTTAGCCATGTGCCTCACAAGTATGGCTCAGTATTTAAAGGCATTGCAAAGCCTTGTAAATCATATATGCTCATTTTTGAACTAACCAACTTGGTTTTTCCAATAGCGGCAGATTTAGTTTTCATGATCAAAGCTGTAAATCCTTGAATGCTCTGGTTTCTGCTCCTCGCAGTCACTTTATATCATATGTACTATTGGTCAAATTACAGGCAAGACTTCTTGAGCTGCATCGAGGTAGCAACCGCAGAGGCTGAGTGTTGTTCCTGTGGAGACCGCTCTGAGTCCTCTGTGATGATGTATAAAATGTGTAGAATAATGAACATTTATTGTTCCCATCAACAGAACTCTTGATGGGATTTTCCCCCCTGTAAATGCTATGCAAACCAACAACTTAACTTAAAAATTACAAACTGAAATTACTTCTGCTTTTAAATAAGATATCCCTATCTGTCCTAATGTCAGATTAGGAGCCTGTTTCTCTTAAGAACACCCAAGAACAGGCAAAGTTATTCATGGCTGTGGTTCAAATGTAAACTAGAGTTGTTGCCAATTGCACACATATTTACATTGTTCATTCCACCGTTCCGCAAACGTTCCTTTACATTTCATATGCAGCATCAGGTTGGTATATTTGCCCATTTACCAATAAACTAACAGGGATAAACAGTCTTGAAATCACCCTCAGTACCCTCAGTTTTTTTAAGTTATTGTGAAGCAATGTAAGAACGAAAAAATGTCCTATTGCCTGTACTTTAAAGGAAGACAAAGACAAACTGAAATGTCTATGACATGACTAAGCAACTAAAGCACTTAAAAGAAGTTTGAAATTAAAACCTTCTAAACTTTGTTTTTGAGGGCTGTTATGCGATTCTTGACATAAAACTTAATAGCTAGCCAATTTCGGTGTCTGAGTGCAACAGGTTCCTGTTTTAGACACATCTCACAATCAGTCTTCCCTGGAACACGACATGTGTTGATGAATGGCATCAAGTGCTTTTCAACTGCAAGGATCTCTGCTTTCTCCCAAGTTCTCCTCTTAGATGGCTGGCGACCTGTAAAACCAAAGTTAATAATACATGTAAAATAAATTCAGGCCTGACACACACACACACACACATATATATATATATATATATATATATATATATATATATATATATATATATTTTTTTTTTTTTTTAAGCTAAAATGAAATCAAAGCAATATCATACTTAAAGATTATTTTGTTTTACAATTGCAAGATATACTCATACTCAATTAGACGAATCTCCCAAAAAGTGGCAAAAAAAAGCAAAACATTCTCTTAAAAACTAATAATGTTAATGAAAAAGATATATGGATAATTTATCTTCATCTATTCTTCAAACACATTTAATATAAAATGCATTTGAAAAACATTGAGAAAATTCACTAAACAGCTTTGATATGCATAAAAAATAGAATTCAAACAAAAACCTAGAGGAATTCTATAAGATGGAGAGGGGCAGGGAGTAGAGGGACAAATGAGTGGAATACTTACTTTTACCCTTTTTAGGTGAACTACTTTTGCTGGTTTGTGAAGGTGTCCTATTGTCCTGTATTTCGGCATTTCTGTCCTCCATTTCTGTTCTATGTTCCCCGATGGATGTGACTTGATCCTCTGAAATGAAAAGTAAAAAAATAATATAAGCTGTATTAATTTATTTACTTACTTATTTAAACCTATTGCTTACCCTTAGGATCTGACTCAAACTCTGCCTCTTCCTCACTGTCCAACTTCACATTCTCTGTAATTGGTTTAAAAGCACCACAACTGGATCAACATTTTGTCACATGGCAATAACCAAAATAAAAGCAATGCATTAAATCATTTACATAGAAATACATGCTAAAAAAAGACAAGCAGTACCTTCAGGGTCAATGGTTATGTCATCCAGGCTTTTTCCTTTAAAGTCAACAAGACGTCCCTGCTCCAGTGCCATGAGTACTTTACTGATTTTAGCAAGCTGAAGGGTGCCTTCTGGAAGCCTGTAAAACTGGCGATGAACTCTTATATCGTGACCAAGGAAATTTGCTAGCTGATCCAACTCTGTATTGCTCAGGTTCAAAATCTGAGACAGAGTTGCTGTTTGCTTGCGCAGCTTTGTTGATGTCAATGTGTCTGGTCTTTTGGCTCCACAGGTGCTAGCAAAATGCCGAAGGCAATCAGAGCCACGATAGCAACTCATTGCGAATGGTCTTGCAAATAAGTAGATGTTTTCTGTAGGTACACCACATTCCTGTCGTTTGCTGACAAGCATATCCAATGACTGCTGCATTTCTGGAGTCAGTAGGACTGGTACCTTTCTGCCCCTTTTCCCTCTTATTTCTAATCTTCTAAAATGTTTGCACAGTTTTTTTTCAAGGTCAGATAGAGCTTCTTTCAAATCATCCTGATCACTATTCGGAATCGAAGACAGATATGCGGAAAGGGACATTTTTGATACTTCCCCGGATCGGCGTCTGTTGAACAGAATCACTTGAGTCAGGGTGACTTTGGTCAGATTCATCCAGGTTTGTGAGGATACTTCTGTTGATAATTGGTTGTAAAAATGTTGTTGTTGCTCACTTAGATGTAAATGAAGAGTCTGGACATCTTTAGTAAAGGGAAGCAACTGTGGAGCATTCCACTTTGATTCCTGGAGTGTTCTCAGAGATGCAGCTGACACAAACTCATTCCATCTCGATTCATAAACATTTCGGAATGCACGAGCATCTTTAGCTGCACTGTAATTCTTCTGCACATTTGCACGACTTTCAACCAGCTGTGAAATTTTTGTCAAGCTGTATCCAATCTTCAACGCTAAACTAGGGCACCTGTAGGTGTTTGTTTCAACCGTAAAACCTGCTAGGGATTTTACAGATTCCACAACCAGCATAAAATTTGCAGGTTTAATGTGTTCTTCAATCGTCGTCATGGGGGTAATTTTCTTTGAATGTATCAAAAGTCTTCCAAGTTCTCTCATCTTTTGACGAATGTACTCATGTTTTGTGGGATCATAACCCAGTCTATTGTAAAGATGCTGTCCATATTCAATGATGAGTTCATCAGATTTTACAGCAGAGTACACCTCATCCTGAATCATGGAGTTCAACAACTTCCAGAACTCTGTCTTCACTCCTGGGGGAGGGGGAACAGCAAATGCACAGAGCGCCTGAACTCGTGTTTTGCCAGGTTTCTTGACAACATTGGGCTTGAACTTGCAGATTGTCATGTGCCTCCAGAGGACTTTTTTTGTGAATAATCCTTGGCAATAGGTGCAGTGGAGATAATTTTGTGATTCAGATGTTTCCCTTGGTTGCTTGCGTGGAACCAGTCTTCCAGTGCCACTATTAAGCACCTCAACATTGTGTGCAAAGTTGCCTCTGTTTCTCAAATGTTCGAGGTGTAACCTTCTTTCCCTGGAGCCTTTGGGAAAAGCTATGGCTTGTGCAACTTCAGGTTTGTTGTAATGAGCACGCTCCAAATGCCTGGAAATTTTTATGTATCCCTGTTTACAGTACAAACAGTACTGCTTTTTGTTGTAAATACGTGACCCATCCTGACTTTTTGAAACAGCAGGTATGACAGGAGAAACTTTAGGACATCTATCATCTGCAACTGAAGAGTAAGATACACCATCATCTTCTGCAACAGGTGTTGATGTGGCAGAGCTGTCGTCTTCACTTGAACGTCCAATTTGATCAGCTGACTGAGCCTCACCAATGCATTTAGTGCGACAGAGTGAAGGACTAAAACGTCGCCTTTTGGATTTATGAAATTTTTCATGCTTTTTTGTTGGTGAACGTCCCCTGTGAAGTCCCCTCTCCGTACATTTATCTTTACTGTTCTCCTTCATCACAGGGGGAGGTGAAACTGCAACTTTCTTAAAATGACAGAGGAGGAGTCTTTTCTGATCGTCAGTTTCCATAATTTCGCTTGTGTCAGTATCTTCAGAGTATTCCTCACTACTTTTAGGAACATATTCTTCTCCACTCTCATTTGATGAAGGGTCAAATAGGTCATCGGACTCCAAATTATCAAGTTTGTTCATCTAGAAAAAAAATATTCCAGAAGGAAAATAAATCTCAAATGGCCATTCTGGGTTTTTTAAGTTCATGATTACTAAATAGTGTAACTTACCACAATGCTTTTGGTCCTTCTTAACTTAGGGATGAGCAAATGGTCTTCATCAGAAGAGCTAGTATCAGGTGAAGACCTTGAATGATGTTTCTAGAATAAAAAAGAAAATTGAGGAGTAAGTGAAATTATTTAACAAGGATAAAAAAAAAAAGTCCACAGTCAACACAACAATCTACGAGGAGGTTTTGGAAGACTGGTTCAATAAACAAGGTGTTCTTTGGGAATACTGGCAATAAAACCTGAACAAACCGGAACCTCATTAAAAAAACCTAAGAACTATTGTCCAGAGGAATATTAGAAATAATAGACCAAATTATGTAGATTACCTGAAACCTGCAATTAAAGCAACCATGACTTTACAGTGGATGTCGGTAGAACCATGTACTGATCACCTCTATGCCAGTGATGAAATATATCACACAAAAAAGACAATGACTGAGAATGAATCAAAACAGTATTGTCATGACCCTGGAATTTAAGTTTAAAAGTGTTTTTATTTGTCTTAATAAGAGACAGAATTTAGAATTTTCAATGTCTAAAAGGAATAATAACCATTATGAGAAAAAGGGGTTAGGGGATTAGCCTCTCATTTCTGCACCACTTTCATCTGCACAGTTTATCCAAGAAGACATAAAGATTGGCCTCTAAACATCCTTGTATAATAATCCCCGATACTGAACATACATCAGGTCATAAACCAAGTGTGAACAATGCTACTGATAGGTGGAAAAAAAACAATTAAGTTCCAAAAAAGCAGAAAAAATTATGATAAATAAAAAAACTCTAACGGGTTTACTAACCCTAATACAAACGACCAACTACTCAACAACCTAAAACCATTGACTAATCAAAAGAGATAAAGCTGATGACTAGCTTGGTGCATTGTTGATTAATCGCTGCTGTCATGTTCAACTATGAAGCAGGTTCAGTTTACCAATGATCTGTTATTTACATAGCCTCTCATTCCTACACCACATTGACCTTTACTAAGTTTACCCAATAAAAAAACACAGGATTGCCTTCTAAACATCTTTGTATAACAGTCCCTGATACAGTGCATACATCAGATAATAAGCCAGGTGTGAACCATGCTACTGATAAGTGGAAGCAAACGCTATAGTTCCATAAAGGCAGAATAAATGATGATTAAAAAACCCTCAAACGGGGTCCTCACTTGTACTGTAAACCAGAAAAATGTGTGTTATCACAAACCAGCCATTAACTGTGTACAGACTACAGCTGCTATAGTCCCCACAATGACATTTGACCAGATTAGTGTGTGTTACTAGGACTCCTGAAGGAAACCTGTTCAATGAAGGACATTTTTTACCAATGTAAAAGTACTGAGATGTCTCTGAAAAACACAAGTAGGACTGATAACTGGAAGGCAGATGAAATGACGTTCAGGAAAAATTACCTTTTTCTCGGAGGACTTGGACGGAGCTTGATCCGATGAGCCAGCATGCTCAACTTCGACAGCCTCAGTCACAGATGATTCTTTGCTAGCCTGTGGAAGAGGAAAATAGCCTCTTAATACTATATTTAAGTGCAGGTTTACTAACATAGAGGCAATCTAAATGACCAACTATGCGACAACCTAAAACCATTGACTAATCAAAAGAGATAAAGCTGATGACTAGCATGGTGCATTGTTGATTAATCGCTGCTGTCATGTTCAACTATGAAGCAGGTTCAGTTTACCAATGATCTGTTATTTACATAGCCTCTCATTTCTACACCACATTGACCTTTACTAAGTTTACCCAATAAAAAAACACAGGATTGCCTTCTAAACATCTTTGTATAACAGTCCCTGATACAGTGCATACATCAGATAATAAGCCAGGTGTGAACCATGCTACTGATAAGTGGAAGCAAACGCTATAGTTCCATAAAGGCAGAATAAATGATGATTAAAAAACCCTCAAACGGGGTCCTCACTTGTACTGTAAACCAGAAAAATGTGTGTTATCACAAACCAGCCATTAACTGTGTACAGACTACAGCTGCTATAGTCCCCACAATGACATTTGACCAGATTAGTGTGTGTTACTAGGTACTCCTGAAGGAAACCTGTTTAATGAAGGACATTTTTTACCAATGTAAAAGTACTGAGATGTCTCTGAAAAACACAAGTAGGACTGATAACTGGAAGGCAGATGAAATGACGTTCAGGAAAAATTACCTTTTTCTCGGAGGACTTGGACGGAGCTTGATCCGATGAGGCAGCATGCTCAACTTCGACAGCCTCGGTCACAGATGATTCTTTGCTAGCCTGTGGAAGAGGAAAATAGCCTCTTAATACTATATTTAAGTGCAGGTTTACTAACATAGAGGCAATCTAAATGACCAACTATGCGACAACCTAAAACCATTGACTAATCAAAAGAGATAAAGCTGATGACTAGCATGGTGCATTGTTGATTAATCGCTGCTGTCATGTTCAACTATGAAGCAGGTTCAGTTTACCAATGATCTGTTATTTACATAGCCTCTCATTTCTACACCACATTGACCTTTACTAAGTTTACCCAATAAAAAAACACAGGATTGCCTTCTAAACATCTTTGTATAACAGTCCCTGATACAGTGCATACATCAGATAATAAGCCAGGTGTGAACCATGCTACTGATAAGTGGAAGCAAACGCTATAGTTCCATAAAGTCAGAATAAATGATGATTAAAAAACCCTCAAACGGGGTCCTCACTTGTACTGTAAACCAGAAAAATGTGTGTTATCACAAACCAGCCATTAACTGTGTACAGACTACAGCTGCTATAGTCCCCACAATGACATTTGACCAGATTAGTGTGTGTTACTAGGACTCCTGAAGGAAACCTGTTCAATGAAGGACATTTTTTACCAATGTAAAAGTACTGAGATGTCTCTGAAAAACACAAGTAGGGACTGATAACTGGAAGGCAGATGAAATGACGTTCAGGAAAAATTACCTTTTTCTCGGAGGACTTGGACGGAGCTTGATCCGATGAGCCAGCATGCTCAACTTCGACAGCCTCAGTCACAGATGATTCTTTGCTAGCCTGTGGAAGAGGAAAATAGCCTCTTAATACTATATTTAAGTGCAGGTTTACTAACATAGAGGCAATCTAAATGACCAACTATGCGACAACCTAAAACCATTGACTAATCAAAAGAGATAAAGCTGATGACTAGCATTGGTGCATTGTTGATTAATCGCTGCTGTCATGTTCAACTATGAAGCAGGTTCAGTTTACCAATGATCTGTTATTTACATAGCCTCTCATTTCTACACCACATTGACCTTTACTAAGTTTACCCAATTAAAAAAAACACAGGATTGCCTTCTAAACATCTTTGTATAACAGTCCCTGATACAGTGCATACATCAGATAATAAGCCAGGTGTGAACCATGCTACTGATAAGTGGAAGCAAACGCTATAGTTCCATAAAGGCAGAATAAATGATGATTAAAAAACCCTCAAACGGGGTCCTCACTTGTACTGTAAACCAGAAAAATGTGTGTTATCACAAACCAGCCATTAACTGTGTACAGACTACAGCTGCTATAGTCCCCACAATGACATTTGACCAGATTAGTGTGTGTTACTAGGACTCCTGAAGGAAACCTGTTCAATGAAGGACATTTTTTACCAATGTAAAAGTACTGAGATGTCTCTGAAAAACACAAGTAGGACTGATAACTGGAAGGCAGATGAAATGACGTTCAGGAAAAATTACCTTTTTCTCGGAGGACTTGGACGGAGCTTGATCCGATGAGCCAGCATGCTCAACTTCGACAGCCTCAGTCACAGATGATTCTTTGCTAGCCTGTGGAAGAGGAAAATAGCCTCTTAATACTATATTTAAGTGCAGGTTTACTAACATAGAGGCAATCTAAATGACCAACTATGCGACAACCTAAAACCATTGACTAATCAAAAGAGATAAAGCTGATGACTAGCATGGTGCATTGTTGATTAATCGCTGCTGTCATGTTCAACTATGAAGCAGGTTCAGTTTACCAATGATCTGTTATTTACATAGCCTCTCATTTCTACACCACATTGACCTTTACTAAGTTTACCCAATAAAAAAACACAGGATTGCCTTCTAAACATCTTTGTATAACAGTCCCTGATACAGTGCATACATCAGATAATAAGCCAGGTGTGAACCATGCTACTGATAAGTGGAAGCAAACGCTATAGTTCCATAAAGGCAGAATAAATGATGATTAAAAAACCCTCAAACGGGGTCCTCACTTGTACTGTAAACCAGAAAAATGTGTGTTATCACAAACCAGCCATTAACTGTGTACAGACTACAGCTGCTATAGTCCCCACAATGACATTTGACCAGATTAGTGTGTGTTACTAGGACTCCTGAAGGAAACCTGTTTAATGAAGGACATTTTTTACCAATGTAAAAGTACTGAGATGTCTCTGAAAAACACAAGTAGGACTGATAACTGGAAGGCAGATGAAATGACGTTCAGGAAAAATTACCTTTTTCTCGGAGGACTTGGACGGAGCTTGATCCGATGAGCCAGCATGCTCAACTTCGACAGCCTCAGTCACAGATGATTCTTTGCTAGCCTGTGGAAGAGGAAAATAGCCTCTTAATACTATATTTAACGTGCAGGTTTACTAACATAGAGGCAATCTAAATGACCAACTATGCGACAACCTAAAACCATTGACTAATCAAAAGAGATAAAGCTGATGACTAGCTTGGTGCATTGTTGATTAATCGCTGCTGTCATGTTCAACTATGAAGCAGGTTCAGTTTACCAATGATCTGTTATTTACATAGCCTCTCATTTCTACACCACATTGACCTTTACTAAGTTTACCCAATAAAAAAAACACAGGATTGCCTTCTAAACATCTTTGTATAACAGTCCCTGATACAGTGCATACATCAGATAATAAGCCAGGTGTGAACCATGCTACTGATAAGTGGAAGCAAACGCTATAGTTCCATAAAGGCAGAATAAATGATGATTAAAAAACCCTCAAACGGGGTCCTCACTTGTACTGTAAACCAGAAAAATGTGTGTTATCACAAACCAGCCATTAACTGTGTACAGACTACAGCTGCTATAGTCCCCACAATGACATTTGACCAGATTAGTGTGTGTTACTAGGACTCCTGAAGGAAACCTGTTCAATGAAGGACATTTTTTACCAATGTAAAAGTACTGAGATGTCTCTGAAAAACACAAGTAGGGCTGATAACTGGAAGGCAGATGAAATGACGTTCAGGAAAAATTACCTTTTTCTCGGAGGACTTGGACGGAGCTTGATCTGATGAGCCAGCATGCTCAACTTCGACAGCCTCAGTCACAGATGATTCTTTGCTAGCCTGTGGAAGAGGAAAATAGCCTCTTAATACTATATTTAAGTGCAGGTTTACTAACATAGAGGCAATCTAAATGACCAACTATGCGACAACCTAAAACCATTGACTAATCAAAAGAGATAAAGCTGATGACTAGCTTGGTGCATTGTTGATTAATCGCTGCTGTCATGTTCAACTATGAAGCAGGTTCAGTTTACCAATGATCTGTTATTTACATAGCCTCTCATTTCTACACCACATTGACCTTTACTAAGTTTACCCAATAAAAAAACACAGGATTGCCTTCTAAACATCTTTGTATAACAGTCCCTGATACAGTGCATACATCAGATAATAAGCCAGGTGTGAACCATGCTACTGATAAGTGGAAGCAAACGCTATAGTTCCATAAAGGCAGAATAAATGATGATTAAAAAACCCTCAAACGGGGTCCTCACTTGTACTGTAAACCAGAAAAATGTGTGTTATCACAAACCAGCCATTAACTGTGTACAGACTACAGCTGCTATAGTCCCCACAATGACATTTGACCAGATTAGTGTGTGTTACTAGGTCTCCTGAAGGAAACCTGTTTAATGAAGGACATTTTTTACCAATGTAAAAGTACTGAGATGTCTCTGAAAAACACAAGTAGGGACTGATAACTGGAAGGCAGATGAAATGACGTTCAGGAAAAATTACCTTTTTCTTGGAGGACTTGGACGGAGCTTGATCCGATGAGCCAGCATGCTCAACTTCGACAGCCTCAGTCACAGATGATTCTTTGCTAGCCTGTGGAAGAGGAAAATAGCCTCTTAATACTATATTTAAGTGCAGGTTTACTAACATAGAGGCAATCTAAATGACCAACTATGCGACAACCTAAAACCATTGACTAATCAAAAGAGATAAAGCTGATGACTAGCTTGGTGCATTGTTGATTAATCGCTGCTGTCATGTTCAACTATGAAGCAGGTTCAGTTTACCAATGATCTGTTATTTACATAGCCTCTCATTTCTACACCACATTGACCTTTACTAAGTTTACCCAATAAAAAAACACAGGATTGCCTTCTAAACATCTTTGTATAACAGTCCCTGATACAGTGCATACATCAGATAATAAGCCAGGTGTGAACCATGCTACTGATAAGTGGAAGCAAACGCTATAGTTCCATAAAGGCAGAATAAATGATGATTAAAAAACCCTCAAACGGGGTCCTCACTTGTACTGTAAACCAGAAAAATGTGTGTTATCACAAACCAGCCATTAACTGTGTACAGACTACAGCTGCTATAGTCCCCACAATGACATTTGACCAGATTAGTGTGTGTTACTAGGTCTCCTGAAGGAAACCTGTTTAATGAAGGACATTTTTTACCAATGTAAAAGTACTGAGATGTCTCTGAAAAACACAAGTAGGACTGATAACTGGAAGGCAGATGAAATGACGTTCAGGAAAAATTACCTTTTTCTCGGAGGACTTGGACGGAGCTTGATCCGATGAGCCAGCATGCTCAACTTCGACAGCCTCAGTCACAGATGATTCTTTGCTAGCCTGTGGAAGAGGAAAATAGCCTCTTAATACTATATTTAAGTGCAGGTTTACTAACATAGAGGCAATCTAAATGACCAACTATGCGACAACCTAAAACCATTGACTAATCAAAAGAGATAAAGCTGATGACTAGCTTGGTGCATTGTTGATTAATCGCTGCTGTCATGTTCAACTATGAAGCAGGTTCAGTTTACCAATGATCTGTTATTTACATAGCCTCTCATTTCTACACCACATTGACCTTTACTAAGTTTACCCAATAAAAAAACACAGGATTGCCTTCTAAACATCTTTGTATAACAGTCCCTGATACAGTGCATACATCAGATAATAAGCCAGGTGTGAACCATGCTACTGATAAGTGGAAGCAAACGCTATAGTTCCATAAAGGCAGAATAAATGATGATTAAAAAACCCTCAAACGGGGTCCTCACTTGTACTGTAAACCAGAAAAATGTGTGTTATCACAAACCAGCCATTAACTGTGTACAGACTACAGCTGCTATAGTCCCCACAATGACATTTGACCAGATTAGTGTGTGTTACTAGGTCTCCTGAAGGAAACCTGTTTAATGAAGGACATTTTTTACCAATGTAAAAGTACTGAGATGTCTCTGAAAAACACAAGTAGGACTGATAACTGGAAGGCAGATGAAATGACGTTCAGGAAAAATTACCTTTTTCTCGGAGGACTTGGACGGAGCTTGATCCGATGAGCCAGCATGCTCAACTTCGACAGCCTCAGTCACAGATGATTCTTTGCTAGCCTGTGGAAGAGGAAAATAGCCTCTTAATACTATATTTAAGTGCAGGTTTACTAACATAGAGGCAATCTAAATGACCAACTATGCGACAACCTAAAACCATTGACTAATCAAAAGTAATAAAGCTGATGACTAGCTTGGTGCATTGTTGATTAATCGCTGCTGTCATGTTCAACTATGAAGCAGGTTCAGTTTACCAATGATCTGTTATTTACATAGCCTCTCATTTCTACACCACATTGACCTTTATTAAGTTTACCCAATAAAAAAACACAGGATTGCCTTCTAAACATCTTTGTATAACAGTCCCTGATACAGTGCATACATCAGATAATAAGCCAGGTGTGAACCATGCTACTGATAAGTGGAAGCAAACGCTATAGTTCCATAAAGGCAGAATAAATGATGATTAAAAAACCCTCAAACGGGGTCCTCACTTGTACTGTAAACCAGAAAAATGTGTGTTATCACAAACCAGCCATTAACTGTGTACAGACTACAGCTGCTATAGTCCCCACAATGACATTTGACCAGATTAGTGTGTGTTACTAGGTCTCCTGAAGGAAACCTGTTTAATGAAGGACATTTTTTACCAATGTAAAAGTACTGAGATGTCTCTGAAAAACACAAGTAGGGACTGATAACTGGAAGGCAGATGAAATGACGTTCAGGAAAAATTACCTTTTTCTCGGAGGACTTGGACGGAGCTTGATCCGATGAGCCAGCATGCTCAACTTCGACAGCCTCAGTCACAGATGATTCTTTGCTAGCCTGTGGAAGAGGAAAATAGCCTCTTAATACTATATTTAAGTGCAGGTTTACTAACATAGAGGCAATCTAAATGACCAACTATGCGACAACCTAAAACCATTGACTAATCAAAAGAGATAAAGCTGATGACTAGCATGGTGCATTGTTGATTAATCGCTGCTGTCATGTTCAACTATGAAGCAGGTTCAGTTTACCAATGATCTGTTATTTACATAGCCTCTCATTTCTACACCACATTGACCTTTACTAAGTTTACCCAATAAAAAAACACAGGATTGCCTTCTAAACATCTTTGTATAACAGTCCCTGATACAGTGTATACATCAGATAATAAGCCAGGTGTGAACCATGCTACTGATAAGTGGAAGCAAACGCTATAGTTCCATAAAGGCAGAATAAATGATGATTAAAAAACCCTCAAACGGGGTCCTCACTTGTACTGTAAACCAGAAAAATGTGTGTTATCACAAACCAGCCATTAACTGTGTACAGACTACAGCTGCTATAGTCCCCACAATGACATTTGACCAGATTAGTGTGTGTTACTAGGACTCCTGAAGGAAACCTGTTCAATGAAGGACATTTTTTACCAATGTAAAAGTACTGAGATGTCTCTGAAAAACACAAGTAGGACTGATAACTGGAAGGCAGATGAAATGACGCTCAGGAAAAATTACCTTTTTCTCGGAGGACTTGGACGGAGCTTGATCTGATGAGCCAGCATGCTCAACTTCGACAGCCTCAGTCACAGATGATTCTTTGCTAGCCTGTGGAAGAGGAAAATAGCCTCTTAATACTATATTTAAGTGCAGGTTTACTAACATAGAGGCAATCTAAATGACCAACTATGCGACAACCTAAAACCATTGACTAATCAAAAGAGATAAAGCTGATGACTAGCTTGGTGCATTGTTGATTAATCGCTGCTGTCATGTTCAACTATGAAGCAGGTTCAGTTTACCAATGATCTGTTATTTACATAGCCTCTCATTTCTACACCACATTGACCTTTACTAAGTTTACCCAATAAAAAAACACAGGATTGCCTTCTAAACATCTTTGTATAACAGTCCCTGATACAGTGCATACATCAGATAATAAGCCAGGTGTGAACCATGCTACTGATAAGTGGAAGCAAACGCTATAGTTCCATAAAGGCAGAATAAATGATGATTAAAAAACCCTCAAACGGGGTCCTCACTTGTACTGTAAACCAGAAAAATGTGTGTTATCACAAACCAGCCATTAACTGTGTACAGACTACAGCTGCTATAGTCCCCACAATGACATTTGACCAGATTAGTGTGTGTTACTAGGTCTCCTGAAGGAAACCTGTTTAATGAAGGACATTTTTTACCAATGTAAAAGTACTGAGATGTCTCTGAAAAACACAAGTAGGACTGATAACTGGAAGGCAGATGAAATGACGTTCAGGAAAAATTACCTTTTTCTTGGAGGACTTGGACGGAGCTTGATCCGATGAGCCAGCATGCTCAACTTCGACAGCCTCAGTCACAGATGATTCTTTGCTAGCCTGTGGAAGAGGAAAATAGCCTCTTAATACTATATTTAAGTGCAGGTTTACTAACATAGAGGCAATCTAAATGACCAACTATGCGACAACCTAAAACCATTGACTAATCAAAAGAGATAAAGCTGATGACTAGCATGGTGCATTGTTGATTAATCGCTGCTGTCATGTTCAACTATGAAGCAGGTTCAGTTTACCAATGATCTGTTATTTACATAGCCTCTCATTTCTACACCACATTGACCTTTACTAAGTTTACCCAATAAAAAAACACAGGATTGCCTTCTAAACATCTTTGTATAACAGTCCCTGATACAGTGCATACATCAGATAATAAGCCAGGTGTGAACCATGCTACTGATAAGTGGAAGCAAACGCTATAGTTCCATAAAGGCAGAATAAATGATGATTAAAAAACCCTCAAACGGGGTCCTCACTTGTACTGTAAACCAGAAAAATGTGTGTTATCACAAACCAGCCATTAACTGTGTACAGACTACAGCTGCTATAGTCCCCACAATGACATTTGACCAGATTAGTGTGTGTTACTAGGTACTCCTGAAGGAAACCTGTTCAATGAAGGACATTTTTTACCAATGTAAAAGTACTGAGATGTCTCTGAAAAACACAAGTAGGGACTGATAACTGGAAGGCAGATGAAATGACGTTCAGGAAAAATTACCTTTTTCTCGGAGGACTTGGACGGAGCTTGATCCGATGAGCCAGCATGCTCAACTTCGACAGCCTCAGTCACAGATGATTCTTTGCTAGCCTGTGGAAGAGGAAAATAGCCTCTTAATACTATATTTAAGTGCAGGTTTACTAACATAGAGGCAATCTAAATGACCAACTATGCGACAACCTAAAACCATTGACTAATCAAAAGTAATAAAGCTGATGACTAGCTTGGTGCATTGTTGATTAATCGCTGCTGTCATGTTCAACTATGAAGCAGGTTCAGTTTACCAATGATCTGTTATTTACATAGCCTCTCATTTCTACACCACATTGACCTTTACTAAGTTTACCCAATAAAAAAACACAGGATTGCCTTCTAAACATCTTTGTATAACAGTCCCTGATACAGTGCATACATCAGATAATAAGCCAGGTGTGAACCATGCTACTGATAAGTGGAAGCAAACGCTATAGTTCCATAAAGGCAGAATAAATGATGATTAAAAAACCCTCAAACGGGGTCCTCACTTGTACTGTAAACCAGAAAAATGTGTGTTATCACAAACCAGCCATTAACTGTGTACAGACTACAGCTGCTATAGTCCCCACAATGACATTTGACCAGATTAGTGTGTGTTACTAGGTCTCCTGAAGGAAACCTGTTTAATGAAGGACATTTTTTACCAATGTAAAAGTACTGAGATGTCTCTGAAAAACACAAGTAGGACTGATAACTGGAAGGCAGATGAAATGACGTTCAGGAAAAATTACCTTTTTCTCGGAGGACTTGGACGGAGCTTGATCCGATGAGGCCAGCATGCTCAACTTCGACAGCCTCAGTCACAGATGATTCTTTGCTAGCCTGTGGAAGAGGAAAATAGCCTCTTAATACTATATTTAAGTGCAGGTTTACTAACATAGAGGCAATCTAAATGACCAACTATGCGACAACCTAAAACCATTGACTAATCAAAAGTAGATAAAGCTGATGACTAGCTTGGTGCATTGTTGATTAATCGCTGCTGTCATGTTCAACTATGAAGCAGGTTCAGTTTACCAATGATCTGTTATTTACATAGCCTCTCATTTCTACACCACATTGACCTTTACTTAAGTTTACCCAATAAAAAAAACACAGGATTGCCTTCTAAACATCTTTGTATAACAGTCCCTGATACAGTGTATACATCAGATAATAAGCCAGGTGTGAACCATGCTACTGATAAGTGGAAGCAAACGCTATAGTTCCATAAAGGCAGAATAAATGATGATTAAAAAACCCTCAAACGGGGTCCTCACTTGTACTGTAAACCAGAAAAATGTGTGTTATCACAAACCAGCCATTAACTGTGTACAGACTACAGCTGCTATAGTCCCCACAATGACATTTGACCAGATTAGTGTGTGTTACTAGGTCTCCTGAAGGAAACCTGTTTAATGAAGGACATTTTTTACCAATGTAAAAGTACTGAGATGTCTCTGAAAAACACAAGTAGGGCTGATAACTGGAAGGCAGATGAAATGACGTTCAGGAAAAATTACCTTTTTCTCGGAGGACTTGGACGGAGCTTGATCTGATGAGCCAGCATGCTCAACTTCGACAGCCTCAGTCACAGATGATTCTTTGCTAGCCTGTGGAAGAGGAAAATAGCCTCTTAATACTATATTTAAGTGCAGGTTTACTAACATAGAGGCAATCTAAATGACCAACTATGCGACAACCTAAAACCATTGACTAATCAAAAGAGATAAAGCTGATGACTAGCATGGTGCATTGTTGATTAATCGCTGCTGTCATGTTCAACTATGAAGCAGGTTCAGTTTACCAATGATCTGTTATTTACATAGCCTCTCATTTCTACACCACATTGACCTTTACTAAGTTTACCCAATAAAAAAACACAGGATTGCCTTCTAAACATCTTTGTATAACAGTCCCTGATACAGTGCATACATCAGATAATAAGCCAGGTGTGAACCATGCTACTGATAAGTGGAAGCAAACGCTATAGTTCCATAAAGGCAGAATAAATGATGATTAAAAAACCCTCAAACGGGGTACCTCACTTGTACTGTAAACCAGAAAAATGTGTGTTATCACAAACCAGCCATTAACTGTGTACAGACTACAGCTGCTATAGTCCCCACAATGACATTTGACCAGATTAGTGTGTGTTACTAGGACTCCTGAAGGAAACCTGTTTCAATGAAGGACATTTTTTACCAATGTAAAAGTACTGAGATGTCTCTGAAAAACACAAGTAGGACTGATAACTGGAAGGCAGATGAAATGACGCTCAGGAAAAATTACCTTTTTCTCGGAGGACTTGGACGGAGCTTGATCCTGATGAGCCAGCATGCTCAACTTCGACAGCCTCAGTCACAGATGATTCTTTGCTAGCCTGTGGAAGAGGAAAATAGCCTCTTAATACTATATTTAAGTGCAGGTTTACTAACATAGAGGCAATCTAAATGACCAACTATGCGACAACCTAAAACCATTGACTAATCAAAAGAGATAAAGCTGATGACTAGCATTGGTGCATTGTTGATTAATCGCTGCTGTCATGTTCAACTATGAAGCAGGTTCAGTTTACCAATGATCTGTTATTTACATAGCCTCTCATTTCTACACCACATTGACCTTTACTAAGTTTACCCAATTAAAAAAACACAGGATTGCCTTCTAAACATCTTTGTATAACAGTCCCTGATACAGTGCATACATCAGATAATAAGCCAGGTGTGAACCATGCTACTGATAAGTGGAAGCAAACGCTATAGTTCCATAAAGGCAGAATAAATGATGATTAAAAAACCCTCAAACGGGGTCCTCACTTGTACTGTAAACCAGAAAAATGTGTGTTATCACAAACCAGCCATTAACTGTGTACAGACTACAGCTGCTATAGTCCCCACAATGACATTTGACCAGATTAGTGTGTGTTACTAGGTCTCCTGAAGGAAACCTGTTTAATGAAGGACATTTTTTACCAATGTAAAAGTACTGAGATGTCTCTGAAAAACACAAGTAGGACTGATAACTGGAAGGCAGATGAAATGACGTTCAGGAAAAATTACCTTTTTCTTGGAGGACTTGGACGGAGCTTGATCCGATGAGCCAGCATGCTCAACTTCGACAGCCTCAGTCACAGATGATTCTTTGCTAGCCTGTGGAAGAGGAAATAGCCTCTTAATACTATATTTAAGTGCAGGTTTACTAACATAGAGGCAATCTAAATGACCAACTATGCGACAACCTAAAACCATTGACTAATCAAAAGAGATAAAGCTGATGACTAGCATGGTGCATTGTTGATTAATCGCTGCTGTCATGTTCAACTATGAAGCAGGTTCAGTTTACCAATGATCTGTTATTTACATAGCCTCTCATTTCTACACCACATTGACCTTTACTAAGTTTACCCAATTAAAAAAACACAGGATTGCCTTCTAAACATCTTTGTATAACAGTCCCTGATACAGTGCATACATCAGATAATAAGCCAGGTGTGAACCATGCTACTGATAAGTGGAAGCAAACGCTATAGTTCCATAAAGGCAGAATAAATGATGATTAAAAAACCCTCAAACGGGGTCCTCACTTGTACTGTAAACCAGAAAAATGTGTGTTATCACAAACCAGCCATTAACTGTGTACAGACTACAGCTGCTATAGTCCCCACAATGACATTTGACCAGATTAGTGTGTGTTACTAGGTCTCCTGAAGGAAACCTGTTCAATGAAGGACATTTTTTACCAATGTAAAAGTACTGAGATGTCTCTGAAAAACACAAGTAGGACTGATAACTGGAAGGCAGATGAAATGACGCTCAGGAAAAATTACCTTTTTCTTGGAGGACTTTGACGGAGCTTGATCCGATGAGCCAGCATGCTCAACTTCGACAGCCTCAGTCACAGATGATTCTTTGCTAGCCTGTGGAAGAGGAAAATAGCCTCTTAATACTATATTTAAGTGCAGGTTTACTAACATAGAGGCAATCTAAATGACCAACTATGCGACAACCTAAAACCATTGACTAATCAAAAGAGATAAAGCTGATGACTAGCTTGGTGCATTGTTGATTAATCGCTGCTGTCATGTTCAACTATGAAGCAGGTTCAGTTTACCAATGATCTGTTATTTACATAGCCTCTCATTTCTACACCACATTGACCTTTACTAAGTTTACCCAATAAAAAAAACACAGGATTGCCTTCTAAACATCTTTGTATAACAGTCCCTGATACAGTGCATACATCAGATAATAAGCCAGGTGTGAACCATGCTACTGATAAGTGGAAGCAAACGCTATAGTTCCATAAAGGCAGAATAAATGATGATTAAAAAACCCTCAAACGGGGTCCTCACTTGTACTGTAAACCAGAAAAATGTGTGTTATCACAAACCAGCCATTAACTGTGTACAGACTACAGCTGCTTTAGTCCCCACAATGACATTTGACCAGATTAGTGTGTGTTACTAGGACTCCTGAAGGAAACCTGTTCAATGAAGGACATTTTTTACCAATGTAAAAGTACTGAGATGTCTCTGAAAAACACAAGTAGGGCTGATAACTGGAAGGCAGATGAAATGACGTTCAGGAAAAATTACCTTTTTCTTGGAGGACTTGGACGGAGCTTGATCTGATGAGCCAGCATGCTCAACTTCGACAGCCTCAGTCACAGATGATTCTTTGCTAGCCTGTGGAAGAGGAAAATAGCCTCTTAATACTATATTTAAGTGCAGGTTTACTAACATAGAGGCAATCTCATCTGTCATCAACATAGTCTCTCATTTTTACATCACCTTGACCTGTACTAGTGTTTACCCAAGAACACCGGATTTCTTTGGTCTTTTTTGTTGTTGTTTGTTTTTCAAAAAAAAAAAAAAAAATACGACCTTAAGAAATTAAAACATTCTTACAACCTAAAATGTTTAACAAAATTTTCTTAAAGGAGCAATTAGTTCATCATTATTCATTACTAGTGAGTCGTTTGAGCACTGTCTGTTAGACCACTTCTTGCTCCACTACAGATTCTTTATTTAACATATATTTATAGACTTCCATCATAAATGTAAGTTATTCATTTTTTAAACAGAAAATGATCCTTGACAAACCTTCTCCCTCCATGGCCAGTCAGTCCCTCCATAGTTGTAAGTTATTTCCTCTCCAGGATTTATGTCTTTCACTGCAAATAAGCACAGATGTGGCTTTCCATCCACCAATATCTTTTTCATTGTACAGCTTGGATTCTTGTGGTCATCATTGACTAATCTTCCAAGACTGTTATCTTCTCGGGATGCATCGATACTTTCCAAATTAGGTGGGGTGGGGAGAATGGGGTTGGAGAAAGAGAAACAAATGTTATATAATAATCTTTTGGTTATTTTGTCAACAAGATAACTTTCAAAAAGCAGCACCACAAGCTTTGACAAGATCCAACTTATATTGAATTATTATAAACACTGGACTTACCACCACCATCTTTCTTGCCACAAGAAGTCAAACATGAAGACAGCACATGCACTATGATACAGTCTCCTCCTCCTTTGTGATTCTTCATAGTTTATCAACTCCCCTCTGTACTCCACCACAAAATCTCCTTTTTTAAAAGGAGTCGTGGCGAACACACCTCGTCCTAGACATATAGAAACTGTAAATTTCAGATCAGAACTCTACCATTGCTGACAGTGTTTCCTCTAACATTCAACAAGGGGGGTGCTCCATCAACCACATAACCCCCCTGAGGTTATACTGAGAATGTTTGCCTTATACAAATATAAGGATGATTACATCAGTTTAAACTCAATTATTATAAGCCTTAAGCTCAATGCAGCATGTTCCCTATGTACATGGCTCTATGGTTATTTTCAGGTGTCTTACAAACATATTGTTTTCTTTGATTCTCCCAAATCACCAGTCTGTCTGTTGGAAACAAAAATTCACCTTCCTGAGTTCATTGTTGAAATAAGATGGATGCTTTGTTTTGGGAAAACACATTTTTGTTGCTATATAGACCCTATAAATGGATCAGAAACAGATCCCAAATGTATTGAAATTAATATTCAATAAAAGGTATGCTGAAAAATATTATGAACTCTTGAAGATCTAGATTTAAAGGAGATTTTCATTCAATCAAGAAGTAGGAAGGAAGAAAGGCAGATATCCTCAAAATATAACCATAACTAAATATACCTGATAGAGACAAAAACATAAAAAGATAGCCAGAAAGATGGATAAACAAGAGACACTCTTGCTCTTGTATAAAGCTGTATTTTGTATGGAAAGCGTGAGAAAAAGCCCCCCCCCCCCCCCAAGACAGAATTTCAAAAGTATTTTCAAAAATACTTTTGTCATAATTTGTGGAAATCTCTGAATTGAGATAACTCTATGCACAGAAACCCACCTTTATAATGATTGATGAACTTCACTTCCAACCTTCCTGTCTTGTCACTGGCCGTTGCTGCATGTTCAGCTGCATCGCGTTTAGGTGGTATTCTACGGTTTATTGATGTCATTATCCTGTTAAACACACAGTACTGTTATAATCATTTTATAACAATACCAATCTGTTCAAAGTCTACGACATTTTTAACATGCAATAAAAGTCAAAATGGCGTCAGTCCTTCCAGGTCTATCACCGGTTCCTTCCACCATATTTGTAAGACGCATGCTTTTCTGAATATTATTTTCCTCATTAACTGTTTTAGTTTATGTATCTCTTAGACTACCATACAGTAATTATTGGAACTGCTTCAACCTAAACATAAAATAGTACGTTAGGTAACAAGAAAGTCATGCATAAAACATAATTGAGTCAATTTCAAAGACTCCATCTTGTTAAAAGGAAAACTTCATCTAAACTCTCAGTTTTGCTTATAAAAGAGTAGTTTCATCGATTTTAATAAACCCGCTCAGCTAGTTTTACCACTTATTACATTCTTAAAAGAAATTGGTACACTTAAATACAGTTTATACGGTTTATATGACAGAATTGACTTACACTTCCATGTGGTGAAGCAACTGCTTAGCAACTGCTTGGTCCTTCGTAAGCTCATTTCAAAGGTGTGCTTCTTTTGGTAGTCAGCGCAGCCCCGGGTGGAGACAAGAAAAACAGAATCTACGTGCTTCCGCCCGTCTGGTGTGTCTGCGTTTGTAAATCCAAATGATTCGAGTATGTTTGTGAAGTAATTTAAAGGGACTGCGTGTTTGACCTGATGGGAGTAACTAATAAACTAAAGAGGTTTTTGAAACGTATATATTACTAAAGTAACGGGAATACAAAGAATTGAAAGCCAGGATTTCTTCTTCTTCTGCGTTGGCTTCAGCGTGACACTAAGCTGGTCAGCTGGGAGACTGGTTTTGAGAGGCCTTTCATCTGGTTGCATGAATAGTACAATTGGAATCATAATTTCAACATGAATACTTTGTAGTATAAAAACCAATTAAAAAACAATTAAATAGTGAATTCAATGATAGAAATACAAACTATTTCAGTTTTTAAAAGTCTACTAAGCAGCTTATCACAAAATTCAAAGAAAACATTAAGGAACAAAAAATACACATGTCCTGAAACACAAACTAGAGTTTAAATTAATCAGCCTTTTAAGCCTATTAGCTATGCAATGTCAAAAAGAATTCCGCTGATCTCAAGACGTTTATTAACATAATTAATTGCAAACACCTATTACCACCATGTCCTTCACCTGTACCTGGCACAGCTTTTAAGGTAGCTCATCCTCATCATCATCAGCCTCCTCTTCCTCCATCACTACTCATATGTCTCTTCCTCCTCTTCCTTCTCCTTCTAACTCCTATTCAATTCAATTCAATTCAATTTTATTTATATAGCGCCAATTCATGAAACATGTCATCTCAAGGAACTTTACAAAATCAAAATCAATCAGATTATACAGATTGGGTCAGATTATACAGATTGGTCAAAAAATTCTTATATAAAGGGAACCAATTAATTGCATCAAAGTCTTGACAAGCAGCATTCACTCCTGAAGAAGCGTAGCGCCACAGGGAGAGTCATCTGCACTGTCCATGGCTTTGCAGCAATCCCTCATACTGAGCAAGCAGGACGCGACAGTGGAAAGAAAAACTCCCCATTAACGGGAAGGAAAAACCTCCAGCAGAAGGTTGGCTCAGTACAGGGCTCAGTATGAACGGTCATCTGCCTCGACCAACTGGGGGTTAGAGAAGACAGAGCAGAGACACAACAAGAGAGACAAACAAGCACAGAAGCTCACATTGATCCAGTAATCTGTTCTACATTAAATGGTAATAGCAGGTGATTTCTTTCCCTGGATAATGTCACAGTTAACAGAACGCCAGACCAGGTGTACCTAGTATGAAGAAAAAAAGTGAACAAAAAGAAATGACAACAGTCATTTCAATGCAATGCAATGCAAGACTGGAGAACAGTAGAACTCAGTAGAGTGAGAAATATAGACCTTGATGTCCTCCAGTAGCCTAAGCCTATAGCAGCATAACTATAGAGGTAGCTCAGGGTAACATGAGCAACTTTAACTATAAGCTTTGTCAAAAAGTAAAGTTTTAAGATAAGTCTTAAAAGTGGACAGAGTATCTGCCTCACGGACCAAAACTGGGAGTTGGTTCCACAGGAGAGGAGCCTGATAGCTAAAGGATCTGCCTCCCATTCTGGTTTTAGAGACTCTAGGAACCACCAGCAAACCTGCAGTCTGAGAGCGAAGTGCTCTGTTAGGAACATACGGGGTAATCAGATCTCTGATATATGATGGAGTTTGATTTTTAAGGGCTTTATACGTTAGAAGGAGAATTTTAAATTCTATTCTTGATTTAAAGGTTTACAATGCAACCAGGGTTGATTTTCCAGCGAGGCTCCCCCAGAGGGCGAAAGTAAAAGGGCACTGTCGTAAAGATGCTCAGCTGTTCTCCTGGTTTCTCGGTCAAGCCAGGCGCGGTTGTTTTGAGCAGAAACACGAGGTCCTTGTCAGCCTTGCAGCCTTCTTTTTCTTTTAGCTCTCACCATTCGGAAAAAGCTTGCCCGATGTTCACCCGTGTACGACTCCTCTCTCTGTCCAGAGCCCTTTTCCTCTTTCTTGCCTGCTCCGACATGGGCTTTCGCTGTTTTCTCGCTGGTTCCGCCATGATAACTGCACAAATATCGCCACTGTGCTAGCAACGAGCATGCCTTTCACTGGGGGCGTGTAGCAGTTCTCGCCGTAAAGCAAGACCGACTCTCGCGATACACGAGACTTCTGAGCCTGTGGGTGCGAGCCGAGGGCGCCTGGGACATCGTCTTGGGAAAGTTTAATGGCTGTAAAGTCGGTCAAATCGCTGTTTCTGTTGCGCGTCTAATAGCTGGTTGCTACGGGCGTTCTCTACCTGTATGTCCTACCTAAGCGGCAAAAGGGGCGTTGCTCTTGAGACGGTGACGTCACGTGCGCGGTACGCTATTGCAAGTACGGTATTTCCCCTACAGTCCACCAGGGCGGCCGAGAAAACTTTTGTTCGACCTGAAATGACTCATTTAATCATCCAAAACGGTATGGAACAGATTAATTAACTGAAAAATGTTGCATAATATGCCTTTAACAGGAAGCCAATGAAGGGAAGCTAAAATTGGAGAAATATGATCCCTTTAATTGATTTTCAACTCTTGCTGCAGTATTTTGGATCTAAAGCTAATCTAGAGCTAAAGACTTTGAACTGCATTTTGTGGACTTCCTAATAGTAAAGAATTACAATAGTTCAGCCTTGAAGTAACAAATGCATGAACTAGTTTTTCAGCATCACGCCTGGACAGAATGTTTATAATTTGGCAATATTCCAGAGGTGAAAAAATGAAACTTCGGAAACCTGGTATTGGGATTTAAACAACATGTCTTGGTAACAAAATAACACCAAGATTTTTTACTTTATTACCAGAGGCCAAGTTAATGCTATCCAGATTAAGTGATTGATTAAGAAGTTTATTTCTTGAGGACTCTGGTCCAAAGATTACAACTTCTGTCTTGACAGAATTGAAATGCAGAAAATTTAAAGTCATCCAGCTTTTGGTGTCATCAAGACATGACAGCAGTCGAAGTAAATGATTGGAATCATCAGGATTTATGGATAAATATATCTTAGTGTCATCAGCATAACAGTGGAAATTAATCCCATGTTGTCTGATAAATTTGCCAATCGGAAGCATATATATAGTAAAGAGAATTGGTCCAAGGACTGAACTCTGTGGTACTCCACAAGTTACCCTAGAGTTTGAAGATTTATTATTAAGATGAACAAACTGGAATCATTCCGACAGACAAGATTCAAACCAGCCTAATGTTTCTCCTTAATCCCTACAGTATGCTCAAGTCTTTGTATGAGAATATTGTGATCAACTGTATCAAATGCAGCACTGAGATCTAACAGGACAAGTACAGACACAAGTCCATTATCTGAGGCCATGAGAATATGATTAGTGACCTTCACCAGAGCCGTTTCAGTGCTATAATGAGCTCTGAAGCCATTTTAAATGTTCATAAAGTTGATTAGCAACTACTTTCTCAAGACTTTTAGATAAGAAAAGAAGATTAGATATAGGTCTGTAATTTACTAACTCGTCTTGATCAAGAGATGGTTTCTTAAGTAAAGGTTTAATAACAACTACTTTAAAAGCTTGTGGTACATATCCATCTACTAAGGTTAGATTAATCATGTCTAAAATTGCATCACTGATCAAAGGGAATATCTCCTTAAACAACTTGGCTGGGATTGGGTCCAACATACAAGTAGAAGGTTTAGATGAAGCTAAAATTTTAGATAGCTCAGAAAGCTCTACTGCTTCTAAACAGTTCAAACACTGCGCAGGTTCTAAAGATTCCTCCAACACTGCCTCACTTACTGAAGACGAGGTAGTCATGTTTGGAAGGATGCCAATTATGTTATTTTTAATGGAGTCAATTTTATTTATGAAAAATCCCATAAAGTCATTACTGGAATGGGAATGGATGGATAAACAGAGCTGTGACTCTGAGTAAGTTTGGCAACTGTACTGAAAAGAAATCTAGGATTATTTTTATTCTCATCAATTAATGATGAAAAATATGCTGCTCTAACTCTGCGAAGGGTTAGAGCAGTTTAGCTAATCCTACCTAATCTGTCTTTCCAGATAAGGTAAGATTCCTCTTGGTGTGTAGAGCGCCATTTTCTCTCCAATTTCCTAACATTGTGCTTTAAGGAACGCAGCTCTGAATTAAACCAGGGAGCCAGCTTCCTGTGAGTAATCACCTTCTTTTTCAAAGGAGCTACATTGTTTAATCCAGAACAAAATGATGAAGTCACACCGTTAACAAAGGTTTCTACTTGTGAATGGGAAGAAACAACATTGCTGCCATCTGCAGGGCATTTCTGCAATACTGAGGATATTAAAAGGGGGACAGACTCTGTAAAGTTAGATATAGCATTATCTGATAAACATCTACTATAATGGAACCCTCTTTTGGGGGTGGAGAACTCAGTTAGATTAAACTCAAAGGTTATTAAAAATGGTCTGATAGAACAGGGTTGTGATGAAATACTGTTAATTCTTCACAATCAATCCCATATGTCAGCACGAGGTCTAAAGTATGAAGCCAAGAGTGCGTCGGTTTAGACACATTTTGAGCAAAACCAATTGAATCTTAAGATAGTTTTAAAGGCTACACTGAGGTTATCACATTCAGTGTCAACATAAATGTTAAAATCACCCACCATAATAACCACCATAATAGTCAGTATTTAACACCAACTCAGATAAGAAGTCTGACAACTGATCGTAAAACTGAGTGTAAGGGCCTGGTGGACGATACAAGGCAACAAAAAGAAGAAGTTTTATTGCTTTGCAGTTTGGATGAGGGAAACTGAGGGTTAGATGTTCAAAAGAACTGTAGTTAGTAATTGGCCTGGGACTAATTAATAAATCAGACTGAAAGATGGTTGCTACTCCTCCCCTCTTCCCATAGATCTGGGAATGTGGAAATTTAAATAATTGGATGGAGTTGACTCATTTATACTAACGTAGTCCTCTTGTAGCCAGGTTTTGTGTGACAAAATAAATCAATCTGATTATCAGAAATCAATTCATTAACTAAAATAAGTCTTTGGGGGAGAGACCTTATATTTAATAGACCACATTTAATTGTTTTATTTTTTGGTTCAAAGTTAGCCTTATTGATTTTTATTAGATATTTTTGATTTGTTCCTTTTAGATCAGTTTTTGATCTATTCAGTTTTGGCCGTGGGAAAGACACCGCCTCAATAGGGTAATGGGTGGGTAACAGTACAGAAGCTGCAGAGATGTGTGTTAAACTACAACTCTATGACTGGCATTATTCTGTCCCTCTGCACAAATGGCAAGCCTTAAACTGGTCTCATCAGCTACAAATAACGATAACAGTAATAATTATGAACATTATAATATTTATTTTGTCAGAACACATATTAAATAACAAAAAATAAGGAAAATACAAAACAAACAAGCACAGTAATGGAACTACTCAACTTATTCATATTTTTCTTGGGCAATTAAAAATACTTAATGAAGAAACACAACAGGAAAAGGATGTAGCCTATAGCTACTAAAATATTGTCGTCTGAACACTCTCTCCTGTAATTTCATCTGTGTACCGAACCTGAAACTGTCTCAACTTCGACCTGTATTTCCCTCTGGCGTTTCACTGATACAGCTCTGGTGAAGGTCACTAATGATATTCTCATGACCTCAGATAATGGACTTGTGTCTGTACCTGTCCTGTTAGATCTCAATGCTGTGTTTGATACAGTTGATCACAAAATTCCCCTTGAAAGACTTGTTTGTTCATTTTCAAACTCTAGAGTCATTTGTGGAGTACCACAGGGTTTAGTCCTTGAGCCAATTCTATTTACTTTGTATATGCTTTGAATTGGCAAAGTTATCAGATGGCATGAGCTTATTGAACTTTATTGATCTCACAATGGAGAAATTCACTTCTGCATCTTATCCCATCCCCTTGGGGAGCAGTGGGCTGCCACTGTGCGGCGCCTGAGGAGCAATCAGGAGTTAAGGGTTTTGCTCAGGAACCCAGAGTAGCAGTCTGTGGGAGTTGAACTCAGAACATCTGGGACCCAAGCTCATTCCTCTAACCACTAGACCACCACTCCCCTCAACTGTTATGCTGATGACACTCAGCTATATTTATCCATAAATCCTGATCAATATAATCAATTAATTTAACTACAGGCATGCCTTGATGACAACAAAACCGGGATGACTTTAAATGACCTGCTTTTAAATTCTGACAAGACAGGAGTTGTAATCTTTGGACCAGAGTCCTAAAAAATAAACTTCTTAATCTGGATGGCATTAAATTGGCCTCTGGTAATGTAGTAAAAGATGTTGGTGTTATTTTTGAACAAGACATGTTATTTAAAACCTATATTAAACAGGTTTCCAGAGGTTGCCTTTTTTTACCCCCGGAAATATTGCCAAAAATAGAAATATTCTGTCTAGGGGAGATGCTGAAAAACCTGTCCATGCATTTGTTATTTCATGGCTGAACTATTGTAATTCTTCACTATCAGGAATTCCACAAAATGCAATTTAAAGTCTTTAGCTGATCCAAAATGCTGCATCAACAGTTTTGATGAAAATCAACAATAGAGATCATATTTCTCCAATTGTAGCTTCCCTTCATTGGCTTCATGTTGAATCAAGAACAGAATTTAAAATTCTCCTTCTCACGTACAAAGCACTTAATAATCAAGCTCCATCATATATTTGAGTTCTGATTACCATATATGTTCCTAACAGAGCACTTTTCTCATAGACTGCTAGTCTATTGGTGGTTCCTAGAGTTTCTAAAAGTAGAAGGGGAGGCACATCTTTTAGTTATCAGGCTCCTCTCCAGTGGAACCAACTCCCAGTTTTGGTCCGTGAGGCAGATACTCTGTCCACTTTTAAGACTTATCTTAAAACTTTACTTTTTGACAAAGATTATAGTCAAAGTGTCTTAAGTTACCCTGAGCTATCTCTATAGTTATGCTGCTGTAGGCTTAGGCTGCTGGAGAACATTAGGGTCTATTTCTCTCTGCTGAGTTCTCCTACTAATCTCAAATTTGCATTGTTCGTTGTCATTTCAGCTTTTAACTTTTTGTTGTAATTTTTTTCCTTCATAGTAGGTACACCTGATCTGGCGTTCTGTTAGGTGTGACATCATCTAGGGAAGACAAACCACCCGCGATTACCATATAACATGGAAAAGATTCCAGGATCAATGTGTGCTTCTCTGCATTTTTTGACTCTCTTATTGTGTCTGCTCTCTCTTTTCTAACTCCCAGTCAATTGAGGCAGATGACTGTTCACACTGAGCCTGGTTCTGTACGTGTTATTTCCTTCCTGTTAAAGGGGGGTCTTCCTTTCCACTATCGCTTCATGCTTGCTCAGTATGAGGGATTGCTGCAAAGCCATGGACAAAGCAGACGACTGTCCCTGTGGCTGTACGCTCCTTTAGGAAGAGTGAATGCTGCTTGTCAAGACTTGATGCAATCTACTGGGTTTCCTTAGATAGGACATTTTTTGACTAATCTGTATAATCTGATCCAATCTGTATAATCTGATTGAATTTGACTTTGGAATGTGTCTTTAGGTGACATGTTTCATGAATTGGAACTATATAAATAACATTGAATTGAATTATTACCTATTGTCACAAAAAAACTAAACAGAAGGGTTTCCCAGAGTGTAATGTAAGGCTGGCCGACCACCAGGTTTAACTTGTGCTGGACTAACCGCCGCATGTTTATTTATTTTAAATAGATTTTTATAAGCCAGTATCAATTATAGCAAAGGCAGGTAAAGCTTTACGGTTTTGCACTCTCAGGATGTGGAGATGCTGCTGGGCCGTCCTCACCACTGCCATGGAATTTGCAGTCCAAGAGAGGTCATCATATCCAGATTAACATTATAGCAGTTTCAGTAATATGCTACTACCATGTCATAAATGTAAAGATTTTTTACTCTTTTGCAAGAATAAACAATTACCTCAGAGTGACAATAGCTAAAAAAAAAAAAAACATCAGTGTTGTGTATTGAACTGGTTTTAGTTCTTACCCGTTTTGACCAATAATTTAAAAGTTTTATGTGATAAACGTAACACTGAGAAAGTTAATAATCAATATGCAATCATGCCAATGGTTCCAATATATATGCAAAGGTAATAAATAACCAAAAAGGAAATGTTAAAAAGGCATTAAAATAGATTTTTTTGAAATACAAAGAAAGATTTTTCATTTGTCCCAACAATGCCACCAGAGCAAGATTGGTGTGTGATGTGTAAGTGTGCGTTCCTGCAGTACCTCAACCTACCACTAAAGGGCGGTACCGAGTAGACAATCTGATACACACTTAAGCACACTATGTTGGTTTTTGTGTATTTTAGAGACCACCCTAAAAATTTGTCAGAGTATCATATTGAACTTCCTTTGATCAAATCTATTAAAAACTTAGTGGGGACTAGGTTTTTGGTCCCCACAAAAAATTTGGTCCCCACACTGTGAGTGTGCTGTCAGGTGTTGGTCCCCTCAATGTAGCAAACACAGACACACACACACACACACACACACACACACACACACACACACACACACGCACACATGCATGTGCACATTCTTATTTTAAGTACAAAGTGAGGACCTTGCCTTGGCTTCCAACCCTTTCTATGGCTTAACCCTAAATTAACCTTTATCAGTATATACGTGACCCTAACCTAAACCTAATTGATACTCTTGTCCTAAATCTAACCTCTAGCCCAAAAAAAGTGGTGAACAAAAAAACATCCTCACATTACATCAAAGTCCTCACTTTACTAGTAAAATGCACAAAGTTTCTCATTCAGCTGCAAGTACAAGCTGACACGCCCTGTGGGCATGACAGCTTCGGTTTCAGTAAAATGCACCCAAACATTTACATGCATTCACCAAAAAGAAAAGAAAAGAAAAGTAAACATTCAGAAGTAATATTGTTGTTTTGAAAATATGATCAAATAATTCAACTTAAAAAATGTGTCAAGCAGGCCATGCTAATGAGCATTTTGGTGGCTTTCTAACAGTATGATAATATTGTTATTTTGACAGTTTTATCCTACTAATCTTTAAATGTGGAAACATAAAAATATGCTCTGACCTTAGATTTCAGGATAACACTGTTCACAGCTTTGTCCACCCGTTAGAATGAACATTGGAGTTTAAGTTTTCCATTGGTCTTATTTACAGCAAAAAAAAAAAAAAAAACAGTGCTGAAAGTGATTGTTTTCTCAGTCAAATCTCATAAGTAAAGCATAAACAAAAATTGTTGTGGAATGAGCTGGTGACTAACTAGTTTTGAAATCTGCCTCAATATTAAGGGCAATGTGTGGAGATAAAATGGGTTTGTGTACTTGCAGCTGCCTGACTTTAGGACTTGATTACTTCTGATCATTTAGATAGCAGACATTTTTCTCTAGCAACCACACACCACAGCTGTCAACAATTTTTAAACAATCAAAGATAATGTTGATGATTTCTTTTACTCAAGGAAAGTTTTTGGAGCGAGCTTGCCATTGCTAAGGCAACCTTGTCATCATGCATTGGTGACTGCTAACTAAATTTACTACAGCAGAGAACTAAATTATCAGGCAGATTTGGTGGATGATTCTTAGATGTGGATAACCCATCTGGTTTGCTGTCTGCATTCTTTATCTTGTTTTTTATTTTGTTTTCCAACATTCATATTCATTTCCAAAACCAGAAGTGCACATACATTTTTGTACTCAAGTTCTCTCTCTTGAACAAAAAGGGTCTCTGTAGCCAGTTGGTTGATTTTGCTTCCATCGGGTTTGATAAACCTACCCAAAAAAAAAGCATTTAGAGAAAACATAAGGACAAACAAAGAATTTATGTCAACAAGCCTGTTTTTACTTTAAACCCTCAGTGGCCCTTCAACTGACTAGGATTTAAAAATTCCTGACCAAAATCTTTGTCCCTAAAATCTGACCAAGTCAATTAAGACTTGGCCCGGAACCAGTTTGATATTTAAAGTCACTGCAATGTAGTCAATACACCTGAATATCTATTCTGATGAAGCACAGTAGTCGGATTAAAACTACCTTTTAAACTCACAACTTTTAAGCAGGTACGGAATGTACTTTTCATTAAACCTATATATACGTGTTTATAAATTTTTATTGGTCAGATGCAATGTTTTAATCATAAATTCCATGTTTTTATTAGCTGTAAGGAGAAAATCATGATAATCAACAGAGGTAAAAGGCTTGAAAACATCACCCTGTGTGTAATCCATATAATGTATTGCATTTAGTGAATTGAATTACTGAAATAAATACACTTTTCTATAATATTACAAATTATTGAATATGACTGTATGTGTTTGGATACTCAGTAACATTCATGTGCAAAATAAACAAATAAATAACATTACATTACATGCTGGCAGTAAGTCGGATTCGATTCCGGTGAGAGTTGGACTCCGCCAAGGGTGCCCTTTATCACCAATTCTCTTCATAACATTTATAAACAGAATTTCTAGGCGCAGCCAAGGTGGTGAGAGGATCTGATTTGGTGGCCTCAGGATCGCAACGCTGCTCTTTGCAGATGACGTGGTCCTGTTGGCTTCGAAACAATGATAGTGCGGATACAAGAGGCTAAAATGAGTTTTCTCCGTAGTGTGTCTGGGCTCTCCCTTAGAGATAGGGTGAGAAGCTCAGTCATCCGGAGGGGACTCAGAGTAGAGCCGCTGCTCCTCCACGTCAAGAGGAGCTAGTTGAGGTGGCTCGGGCATCTGGTTAGGATGCCTCTTGGAAGCCTCCTGGATGGATGTGGTGATCCAGGCACGTCCCACCAAGAGGAGGCCCAGAGGAAGCCCCAGGACACTCTGGAGAGACTCTGTTTATTGGTTGGCCTGGGAACGCCTTGGGGTTCCCCCTGCAGATTTTTTTTCTTGACATCACCTGATATTTTTCCCAAGGGGTTTCTATAGGACAGCATTTTGGCATCGACTTAACATATTCAGCTCCACATTTCAATAAACATCTTCCTCTTGCTGAAACTTTAATGCATCAAGGTTTGCTAAAGTGGCATACTAACATAGCACATGTACCCTCTTTATTATCATGACTTGTTGATAATTTGACTGCTAACACATCTCAACACTGTTCAGGGAGAGTGATCGCAGACACACTTAAAAAAAAGAAGCTGCTTAATAATTCAGTCCTCTGCTTTAAAACTCAAAAAATTGAATTAGTTATTTTTCAGCTGCTCTCTTTTGCACCTTACTGCTACCTGGGCACATTGTGCAGGGCAGGTCACAAGACACAGACAGCCAGGAGACTACAGCAGCCAATGCACTCTTTGTTTCACTTTAAAGCTCTTTGTAAAGGGTAAAAAAAAACGGTTCAATTTACAGATTCATATAAATAAAGAGCACAGCCTAAAAACTCCAGCCAGTTTGTGAGGCAGCACAGCTGAATGCGGGCTCAGGTAACATAATTATTGACAATACAGTAAGAGCATAAATGAGGAGCTGAGCTTTGTTGGGAACTCTGAGACACATTTTAAAAAAAATGTTGTTACCGGTAAATTATGTTTGTGATCAGATCTTGACATTGTGAGTATGTACCATATGTAGCACAAGATGCTGAGCTGAAAAGCATTATTTGACTTACCCGCTGTTGTCCTGAGCCTATTCAGTTGGAATTCATTAGAAAGCTGGGTTACATTCTTCACATTGACACCAAAAGAAATAAGAGTTGCGGATGACTGTTTTTTTCCAAGGTCTTTATGGAGTGTGTAAGTGATCTGAAAAGCACAGGGTGGCTTCTAGATGAGCCTGGGTTTGGATCAGAACCTTGCATCTGGGGCACATGTGCTTTTGACTGGGACAGAAAGACGAGGACCGAGAGCCAAAAGATCTTTCTCACCAAACTGTTCTTTATGTAAGAGCTCTGAAACACAATCTAATGACTTTCTTTTCCATTGCATATTGTCTATCCACTCAGCTCCAATCCCTCTCCTTTTCCCTCACAATTTAGATTTGAAATAGTTCTCATGGAAAGGAGAGCATTGTGAACAACAGGATTACTTGCAATCAAATGTGTTTATAAAATAGCGCTGCCGACACGCCAAACTGAAAAAGTGATCCCTGCAAGGACCAGATCCCTGTGGGCGAATGTGTTTGGTGGGACAGAGGAAACACAAGCCGCAGAGAGATAAACAGTACTACTAAAAAGAGAAAGAGACAAACAACAGAGGAACTATAAAGACAGAAAGCTGTGGATGTTATGGTTTTTTGGCCAACAACAAACCACATCTAGTTTCCCCTGGCAGTCTCTTGGCACTGCTGCTCCATTAGCAGCATCAGAAGGCCCATGGCGGCCGACAGAAGTGTGACCGGAGATTATTGTCCTGCGTGCTTGTTTGGGTTAAGGCTTTAGATGGGGAAATGGGATTAGGCTAGACCCGGCTGGGGAGACACACACTAATGGGAAGCAGAAGAGCGCTCGCCTGATCCCCCTCCACTCACCGAGAGCAACCCTGTTATCCCACCTGATTGGATTAGCCCCCTGTTAAATGTGCTATGATAAGGGTGGACCACTGCTGAGAAGCTCCCTGGTACATCAGGGGTGGAAGCCCGCATGCTATACAGGGAGCAAACAGATTCCTCCACACTGTTATGTCTCGTGTCCGGGACTGTTTCGATTGTGTTTACATGACTGGGGGTGCAAACAGATTCAAAGTAGACTTCTACAAACAACTCCTTAAGCATAATTGTCTCTCCATAGAGAAAATCCTTTTTCATATTAAGTGCTTAGAAGATATGTTGTATTATGATGTTTTTTTTTTCTTTTATTATTATTGCAATGCAACCTTGTAAATGCTTTTTGTATGTATGCAAATCTTCAAGCCTTAAACTTGCTAATTGCAGCAACTCTACCAATCAGACAGTAATTACTGGTATCCTGCCTGCCTTTCCTTCCAATGACTGAGCAGCTAATTTGAGCTGTGGTTTAAACAGCTGGAAAACAGCATCCTGTGGCAAAACTGGAGGCCTGTGTTTGAATATGCATGCGTGTGTGTGCATCTGTGTTGCCGCTCATATATGATGTATGGCACTTTTTATGAAAATGCAGAGTATGATATAACGAATTTAAGTAGTAGGAAAATCTGGGTGGTTGTGTGTGTAACGCAATATTCTTTCAGAATTTGTTTTGCACCTCCTTCTTTTGCCCAGAAAATCAAGGCCTCAGTCAATATGAAAAGTCATTCTGACAGGAGATGCTCAGAGAAATCGGCTGGCAACCGGAATTGCCATGATTTTATCTGGGTGATTTGTTCTGAAACTAAAAAAAAAAAATAACTGTTCTAATGAGTGTTACCGAGTCTACTACACTCTTTGGTGTTATTTGTGGGAAGACGACTCAAAGGTTGACATCTCCAGCATTAGAGAGGTAAAAATTAAGTTTTTGAATGTACAGAGGTGTACAAATTGTTTAATAGGAGTGAGCATTATTTAAACAGCAACCTTACAGATAACACATACAGAATGCTTCATAATCATAACAAAGAACAAAAACTATAATTCCAAAATAAAAACAAAACATTGAAAGAAGCATAAAAATTGAAGAGGACAATCTGGATAAAAGTGTAAAATAATCAAGAGTGTCAAGAGAATACAGTGCTTTGAATACTCTTCTGATTTCTTATTTTACCATGGTTGTAAATGAGAAATAAGAATTGGTTAAATCAGGATCAGCAGGTCAAAGCTTTACAAAAACCAGATACTGGAAATTGACCACACCATTCTGGTACCTCTACCTGTGGCTCCCCGGTCAGTGTAAATTATTCACCATGATTAACATTTGATTAGCATTTACTAAGGTAAAAGATTCAGGTGATATGTAACCTGCCACAGTTAAGGATAAAAGGATTACAGATTTTATAGTTGCTTCTAAATTGTGCTTTATGAGAGCATATGTCAATAATTTAATGATTGTCTACAAAGCATAGGTCTCTCCTCACTAATTCGATCATTATTTAGTGACAATAAGGTGGTCGCTCTTAAAAAATATATATATATATGTATATATATATATATATATATATATATATATATATATGTATATATATATATATATATATATATATATATATATATATATATATATATATATATGGTCATTTTGTAGTACTCTACAGCCATCTCTTTCTAACAGCAAGGTAAACTATTGTGAAATCAATTAAAGCTAAGCCACATGTCCACCTGACAGGCACTTAAGAAATTAGCCCCTGGAATGCAGATCACTGTTAGCTAATTAACTAAACTGTTGTTTATGAAGCACGTGTGTCGTTACGAAGACGGTTAATCTCTAATGGCCACCGAGGAAAAAACAAGTGTGTTTGCCAACTAAAATAGAGTTCTAAGTGTGTCTGGTTATTGAAAGAAATGTAGTCAGATGAGGAGATAGTCTAACACTCCGCCTTTGATGATTAAAATGTTCATTATCACAAAGTTGCATTAGTGAATGTTCTGTTTTTTTTTTATCTTTTGTGGAGGCTGGTTCAGCTGCTGCATGTACACAAAGTGTTTTCTTCTCCACAGCCATTCCAACACATGCACTTCTTTTTACTTACACACAATTTCACATTCCATGTTTTCATTTTCATCTCATCTCTTGCTCATTATTTGCTTATTTGTGACTTTAGTCGAAACAGGCTGAGAACACATTTTCATACACTGATGTGACAGTAATGCGGTGTTGTAAACAACAGGAAATTTTTTCCTGTTTTTGAACTATCAGTGAAGAAGCAGCAACACACATAAGATTAACATCAGCCATGCTAAGGCGGGCAACAGTATTAGAAGACCTTTTTCAATATGATCCACCATGTTTTTCTTCTTCATCTAATAACATTTCCAGGAAAAGAAGTGCTTTGTGCGCCTGATCATGGCGGTGAATGTGTCAACAGACGAAAGGTTCTGGCCCAGGCATCCACAACAGAAATTTGGCTGAGAGAGTAACTACTGTACCTGTGTAATGGCCCACTGACTGCTGCTGTGGTGGAGTTTCAATAAAAAAAAAAATTTGAAGTAGGAATTGAGAAGACTGAAGACTAAAAGGAACAATTAATCTGCTTCTAAAATGGATACTAGCATTTATAGTGCCTTACAAATGTCATCCTACCCCTAGAACCTTTCCACGTTTTGTCACATTACAGCCACAAACTTCCATGTATTTTACCAGGATTTTATGCGATGGAGCAACACATAGCAGGGCATAACTTTGAAGTAGAAGGAGAACGGTACACAGTTTTCAAAACTGTTTTCAAATAAAAGATTTTAAAGCGTAGAATGCATCTCATGCATCTACAGGTGTCTCTTATCAGATACCTGTATAAAACAAAATCCAGCACAAACAACTATTTTCCGAAGTTACCCAATTAGTAAATAGAGTTTAATTATGTGTAATTTCATCTCCATATAAATACAGTAGTTCTATGATTGGCTTGGAAGTTTATTAGAAAAAAAATACTGAACAAACAAGCACCACTGGTCATGGATAAAGAGGCCGAGAGCTTAAAAGCATTGTGTGAATACAACAATAATTCCCAGACCATAAATGGGAATTAATCCCATTTCTGGCTGTGCTCTTTCTATTTTTTAAATCCTAAAATAGAAAGAGTACAGCAAAACAGCAAACCTACCAAGATATGGCCCACTAAAATAGAACTGTCTGTAGACCACAACAAGATGTGACAACCCACACTTCCCTACCTCCACTCCAGCCCCCTCCTCTCCTCCCCTTCTCACCCATTGACTCGTATGCATATATTTGCAAAGGCTAAACACACAGCAAAAACAGCATCACCTTTCAGAGGAACATGTCTAGTGAAGAAGTAAGTAACTCATAACTTTATAATGCGTCCGTGCTCTCCGTCATTTTGCTCCTACGCTACACTGCTCTGACGGTGGCATTTTATGGGCAGGGAGGGGTAAGCCCAGAGTGGCAGATGTTCACATCCAGGTATGTGCCTGCGCGGCCGGCCCGGCTTTGCAAACAAGAGACTGGAGAACAACACAGAGAGATAGTGTGTGACGTCATACAATATTCCATTTGAAAAGATACCTTTAGTTTTTCAAACAACTTTTTAGTTCTTTCTATCTAAAATAATAACATTTCGCTCGTTGCTCCATTAAGGATTGTATTTGAAACATGACAAAATCTGTAAAAAAAAAAAAACTTCAAGTGATGTCAAAACTTTAGTAAGGTAACGTTTTTGTGTTTGTATTCTACTCCATTAGCAAGTAATACTTAAAGAAGTTGTCTTAGTGTTTCAGAATGCTTATTTACCACACAGTGAACCATTCTGTATTGAAGGATTATCTTTCTTTTTTTTTACTTCGCTCGGTTCAGAGCAGAGGTAGACAAAACAAAAAGGGGGAAAAAAACAGTAAACAGTAGTCATGTTATTTTCCTTTAGTGATGACAGAAGACAGCAAAACGCTTCATTGCTTTGCAAGCTGGACTTCATTGGAATTTTCCATAATTGATTTAAAATACTGGAAAGTTTCAGATGCAGCAACAAAGCATTCCTGCAGAGGATACAATAAAGTAATAAAGCCTAGGATTTTTTTTTTTTTGGGGGGGGGGGGGGGGGGTGGCTTATATGATTTTAAGAATTACGGGGTTTGCTTAATCATTAAAGAAACCAGAAAGAGACCAAAAAAAAAAAGAAAAGAAAAAAAGAGCGGCAAAACTTTTTCAAGCCAATAAATAAAAACACAAATCATTCATTTTCATCTTTCCATGTGTGTATGACACAGAAAAAAACATTGGGATGTAAAACATTGGGCAATTTTTTTTTATTGTTTCACGTATTTCTGTGTTGACTGGGAACATAGTGTGCAAGCATAAGCCAAGAGACTGAATGTACTCATATGTGTGTACCTGCACGTTGGCTCAGCATTCTCTGCAGTGTTTGTGTGTGCGTTCATGGATGTCTGTGGGTCATTCTCATCCAGAGCAAGTTGTGAAAGCAAATTGCTAGCACATGTGGTGGATTTTCAAGTGTTTAGAAAGAAGCTGGTTTAAAGAAGAAGCCGGTGGGGGTGAAGGGGGGGGGGGGGGTGTTCAGCAGTCTGCAGACAGAGACAGCCCGCCTGAACCCCCTCTCCTACCTCGGCTGAAACCAGTACACCTTTTATTCCTACTCATGGGAGTAAAGGTCAGAGGTCACTGGGGAAGATCTGTTTGATTGGACACAGGCCTGCAGTATCAAACGGGGAGGACACAGTCAAGCCGTAAACTGTAACGTGAGATGAAAGTGATATTTTAAACAGAAACACCATAACCAACAATGTTTATTCGGGGCACAAACACAAAGAAAAGAAGGCAAACAAACACAAAGCATAGGACACAAATATGAGGAAAAAAGGAAAAAGTCCTGCACACCCTACCACTCAAACCTTGCCTTAATACTCCCCCAACCTAGTTCATTCCGGGGGTGGAGGGGTAAAATGTTCCAGAAGTGGGGATCCAAGCACAATTTCAAAGATGTAACAGAGGGTAAAGATGAAAACGCGCTTTTAATCTTGTGTAACCCTATAGGGCTCTAAACGAGAAAGGCTTTGGAGAAAGGATCCTTTAGAGGGGACATATAATCCTAATTAAAACATGGAGACGAGCTACCCTTTATCCTAAGGTCTCTCAGCTGTTGTGCAACTCTATTCTCCTTCAATATATTTTATTGTTGTTTAAGAAATCCTGAAGAAAATATAGTGTGAGGAAGAAAGTCAAGCATTTAACAATGTTTGTTTTCCAGCTTCCAGACTCCATCAGTTTATTGGCTATGAACTAGGGCGGTTGACTTATGGTTATTTTGGTAGTAGACTAATTGATCAGTGTTTTTTTTTTTCAATTGTAATCCATCTCCGCTTTCTCTGGGCACACCTTCCGTTTTCTGGACTAAAGCATGTTCTACATAAGAAACCAAAAAAGTACATTGCAAGGGCTTTTTTTTAGCTTTACTGAGGATGCAGGCAACAGTGTTCTGGATCAACTGTAGCTGTCTGATGAACTTTTTCAGCAAACCTGTGAAGACACTGTTGCTGTAATCAATTTGACTAAAGATAAAAGCAAGGGTGAGTTTTTCAAGATTCTGCTGTGACAGAATCAGTCGTTTGATCCTGATTTTGTTTTCAGTTGATAGCAGGCTGGTTTTATAATTGTCTTTATGTGCCTCTGAAGGTTCAGGTCTCAGTCCATCAGTACAACCAGATTTCAGGCTTGATCAGTGGCGTTTAGCTGTAATTACTGAAGCTGTGTGCTGACTGCTGATTGCCCCTTCTTTGGTCAAAATTAATTATTTCAGTGTTGTTGTGGTTCAACCGGGGAAAGAAAATATGGCACGTCCACAAATTGATTTGTTCTATGCATCTACTCAACGCTTGAATAGGTTTGGTCACCAGGAATATTGGAGATTGGTCTGTAATTTTGCAATATCACTTGTCCTGTTTGTTCTTTTTCACATAGTCGTTTAATAATCCCTGTTTGTAATACCGGGTGGAAAGTCCCCTGTCAAAAGAGGATGGGTTTATTAGTTGAATCAAATTACGCACTGTGAAAACACTAAAGACTAAAAATTCAAATAAAATAGAATACCTTGCAAAGGAATTCACCTCCCTGGGCCGTTTTCATGTTTTGTTGCCCCCAAATTGGGAATTAAAATGGCTTGTTCGAGAGTTTGCACCATGCAAACTTAGACAATGTTTTTTTTTTTTTTTTTTTCTGGTGAAGCAACAAAAGAAAACTCTAGTTTTGCATGAGCTTGCCACATCTTGCCATTGGGATTTTTGCCCATTCCTCAAGGCAAAACTGCTCCAACTCCTTCATGTTGGATGGTTTTCTCTTGTGAGATTTTAAGTTGGAGTGACGTCTGGACTTTGCCTTGGCCATTCTAGCACATTTTAAAGGTGCTGGAATGCCCACTCCAGTGTGTTTTAGCAGTATGCTTTGGGTCATCGTCCTGCTGGAAGGTGATCCTCCATTCCAGTCTCAATTCACAGGTACACTGATAAACATTTTGTCCCTGTATTTTGCACAATCCAGCTTTCCCTCAACTTGGACAAGTTTCCTATTCCCTAAGCATAAAGATGAAGATAAAGATAGAACTTTATTGATCTCGCAATGTAGAGATTTACTTGTGACATCAGCTCTTATAAGCAACAGAAGGTGCACAAAGGAGGAAAAAGTGCATGAGGTATATACAGTACGTATATACAGTACATCCAGATATACACAGTGGATGGGAAAAAAATGAAAATAAAATAATATCAAAATATCACATAGTTATTGCACAGTTATTGAGGTGTACAGGATTATTGCACAGGTTATTGTACAGGTTATTTAACAGTGTATCAAATAGTTATTGCACAGTTATTACAGTGTTATTATACCAGGTTAAAGTGCAGTGGCATTGTAAAGTCTGATGGCAGCAGGGATAAATGACCTGCGGTAGCGCTCCTTTTTACACACAGGGTGTATAAGTCTGACACTAAAGGAGCTGCTCAGCTCCTTGACAGCCTGGTGCAGGTGGTGAGAGGTCTTGTCCATGATGGGTTTAAGCTTGGACAACACCCTCCTCTCTGCCACTTCCGCCACAGAGTCCAGAGTGCAGCCCAGGACAGAAGTGGCCTTCCTCACCAACCTATTCAGTCTCATTCTGTCCCCCTCTGCTCAATAACTTTGTCCTTGACTTGTTTGGAGAGCTCCTTGGTCTTCATGGTGTGATGTCTCATGCTTAGTGGTGTTTCAGCCTCTGGGGCCTTTCAGAAAAGGCTTGTTTATACTGACCGATCATGTGACACTTAGATTGCACACAGGAAAACTGCATTTTACTAATTATGTGATTTTTGAATGTAATGGGCTGCACCAGAACACTTCATTGTAAAGGGGAATGACACATGTGCATATGCAAATGTTCATTCTTTTAATCTTTTGATTATTTTATAATATTCCTAAATCCTTCTCCTTTCACTTCACCAACTTAGACTATTTTTGCAGATCCATAAGACAAAACAAGATTAAAATATTTGCATCACAGGTTGTAATGTAAAAAGATATGTAAAAAGCCACGGGGGGGGGGGGGGGGGGGGGGGTACACATCTGCAAGGCGCTGTGTAGCAGGAGGAGGAGCTTCAGTGATGTATTCTTTTCTTTCCTAAGCTTCTGTAGTTGATTTAGTAGAATTGTGTAATTTAGTCCAAATTGGTTAGAGGCAACATTGGTACTGGAATGGTGCTATTTTGATGTACAGACAACCCTTGTGGTGTCCTGAATTTTCTCATTCAACATGTTAGATAATTCATTGCGGGCCCTGGTAGAGTGGACTTCAGATGCAACAGACACAGGAGGGCCAGCTTGCTTCCGCCAATGCTTCAAAATTTTGTGAAGGGTCCCATAACATTGTGATTTTACAGTTTTATGCTGCATGAGGTTTTTTTTCGGTGATAGTGTGCCCTAAAGATTGCACTTTCTCAAATACTGCATGCAGCTCGGGAATTTAGCACCTTTACCGCTGGCTACTTTGCCATGCAACAGTAACAAAACAGCAAAGGAGGAAGATTGCACATGTAGCAGCAACATGTGGAATATATGCTAGCAAAAATACACAATGGTTACAAGAAGTGCACACTGTCCTGCAGAAAAAGTAGTTTGAAAAATGAATGTTCAGATGCACTCATATTTAGGATTTCCCCCGTATTTGCATTGTGCTCATGCCCTCTGGTGGATGCACTGCAGCGAGTGCAAGTTTTATTCCTGAATCTAAATTGTTGCTCATGTCTTCTACAAAGGGGTTCTCATGGAGTACAGTCCGTTTTTTTCAGAAAGGTTACAGATGGTTAAAAAATTTCTCTGTCTCCAATAGTCATGCAGCAAAAACCTAAATACCATTACATTTTTATTAGAAAGCAATTGTGAATATGTGTGTACATGTATCAGTTGTGGTATCCTAGGTTTAAACAAAATACACAAGAGAGAAGATACATTTTCCACATTTCGCAGCTCTTTCTAGTGCCGTAAAAAAAGACATTTACATGGTTCTATACCATGTACCAAATACATTTTTGCATCAACATTTTTTTTTATAGTCCAACTCACTTACATTATTTGAATGTTGCAACCCTACTCTGAATACATAGAATAGTTATATTTATATTGACATGTATTACGTCATTTCACAAATTACTAATAATTGTAAATAAACCAACTTGTGTAATCTTTGGTGATATTTTAGATCTGTTTTCCAGTATTCACGCACCAAGACACACACACGAATACACATGCCACGTCCCTTTTCCACTGATCAAGGTAATTGAGAACAGCCATGCCCCCCAACCCCTCACCCCTAACACACACACACACACACACACACCAATCTCAGTTGTCCTCTTTTATGAAAGCCCAAACATCTGGTCCACATACACCCCAAATCTTCATCTCCCAGTCACCTCAGAGCCCAAAACCAGACAGACCAGACAGTTCCATGACAATGAAGTATTTGAAGACCAGCATGGAGAAATAAATGAAGGCAAAAAATATTTGACTTTGTTCTCAGAAAAAGGACATGTTACAAAGCTGGTAAAACAAACGTCAAGCTGAAAATACTTTAAATTTTATTTTTAATAACATATATTAATACTGAACTGAAAGACAATGACACAATATAAACTGAAATTATTTTAAATATTTTATGGACTCAGTACCACATAAGTCCTGCTTTATAACCCAAGCGTGTTGGAGCTTAAGGGGGCCTAGTCGCGTTCGGTGACTTTAGGAATTTCTACGCAAGTAGCTCAGTCTGGTTGTATACAATTTCTTTTGTATAATTTTTTCCAATTATCGCACCCTATTAGCCTATTAGATTTTATTTCTGTTTTACACTTTGTTTTACTCTGTTAGAAAACAAAGCACCTTTGTGTATATTTAAAATAACAAGACCGGAAGTATGAAATTGCTCATGGACGCAATGAGTAAACAAGGGGAAGCAATGGAGCAGAGTGAGTCAACATGGCCCAGCGGAGGAGCGAATAGATTGGGTTGGTCTTTGACCATGCCAAGCTGTCGCTCTACAGTGAGACATTCCAGGATGGTCCACTAGCTCTGACAGTGGCGGCATCCATTGTGATCTTGCTTTCTGATAGTTTTGCGGTACTGCTGGCAGACGACACACCAATGTTTATGTCTACTGATCACGCCCGGTGCAAAAATTCTTTTCAGGCTCAAAAAATGACTGATTGAACCCCAGCAGGACAACCACTAGCAGCATATTGCTAAAGAGACAGTGTCTAACTAATTTTGAATTTTACTATCAAATATCAATACTTTCATGACTACATATTCTGCCAAAGTCTAAAAACAAATGCATAAAAAATGAAAGCATTCTTATAACTTATAATTAGCTGTTTATAAATATATAGGTGGCGGTGCACCCAATGGAAGACGCCATATTGTATTGCCATTTTTGATTACAGTAGCTGAAAGGGGACAAACTCGTTAGCCTTACGCGTTTTATTTGTATATGAAGACGTGTTGTCGGTGGAGGAGGAATATAGGACAAGCAAAGACGACCGTAGATAATTCTATTTGCCATTTTCTGTTGAAATGGAGGACCATCCATACTCTTTGCCCAGCAAGAGGGAAGAGAAATTAACCAAGAAAAGAAAAACAGGTATTAACAGGGAGAAAACGAGAGTCTACATCAGCATGGCTTTTACCAGGTGGAGACAATTTATGAGGGGGTGGGACTTCAAAACGAATGAAAAAAAATGGATGCAGAGGTTTCAGGCCTTCTGCTGGACATGTCTGTTAATTCAACAAACATGAAATTTATTTTGCCATTATGTTAGAAACAGGGCAACGTAGTCCAGCAACTACTCTGTCCTTCTGGCAGAGGCGGCTAATTTGTTTGTTAGCTCTCACCTGACAGGACACTTGAACTTGTGCAAGATGTTGACATTGTCACATTTATGACTATGGCTTCCGTAGTAGTTATTACACGCTTAACGGCAAGGAACCAGAGCATGCTTTTTGAGTATTTCTACTTTATTTGGTACACCACTAGATGGAAGTAAATCTTACTTACTTGGACTTTAAAATGAAGATATAGTTTTTATGTGTCTCATTTTACAGTGAAAATATGTGGCTGTCCCTTTAAGGTTACAAAGTTAAGCCATACATGCTCCTTGAGAAATATTTACACAGAGAGCAGAATTCAAGCTTTGCAGGAATTTGTCCATATACCATATACTGTCCAGGTGGCAACGACTTTGGTTGGTTTATTTCTCTACATTGGAGCATAAAGTATTGCTTTTTGAGACCGTAAACACTACTTCATGTTGTCAGACAGGTTCTGTTTAATTGATTTTACAACGTAACATAGCTAATAGTTTTCACATTTAACAATGGAAAAATTAAATTTTCCCGGCTAGGTTGCCATGGATTGCATTTCCCCTTCAGTAAATAAAATCATAATTTATAAAATCTGTGTTGGTATTTTCTAAAGTTATCTTGCCTGATATTTAAATTACTTTGACAAAAAAGCAAAATACAAAGAACATGTAATGTGATGAATACTTTCTTCAAAGAAAAAAAATACAAGGACTTTTAAAACAAGGCCTAACAGTCTTGAAAATAAACTCTCAATCTACTGTCATTTTTACAAAGAAACCTGTGTGAGCAGGGCTCTAAAGCAAACTCTAGCCCAGACACCAGCATCCTCCTAAATCCAGCTCTGCCTTTGTGTGTGTATGTGTGCATGTGTGTACTTGTACTTGCATCTGAGTGAGAATTGTTTTGGTGCATTTTACTCATAAAGTCAGGATTTTAATGTGAGGGCTAGGGGTTAGGTTTAGGACTAAGGTGTCAAATAGGTCTAAGGTAGGGTTAGGACATAGAAAGGGTTGAAAATTAATGGAAGCCAATATAAGCAAAGGCAAGGTCCTCACTTTGTATTGGAAACGAGGATGTATGTGCAGGCGCCTGCCGCGTGCGTGCGTGCGTGTGTGCGTGTGTGTGTGTGTGTGTGCACATACATCCAGCACTGGAGGCAGTGTAAGTTACGTGTTACAGATAAGAGATCTGGCTGGGACAGATTTAATTAACAGATATCTCTCTCTAATGTAGATTCTTTTGGCTCCTTCAGATCCAACCTCTTGTGCTTATCCGACTAAAAAAAAAGAAAAAGAAAAACTTATCTTGGCTTTGCACTCATCATAATTTGTTTCCTATAGCGTTTAAAGAAACAGGGGTTTCATTCTACACCTTCATGTTTTACTTGCATCAGACACCAGTGGACAAGATTATTGCTCAAAGTATCATTTTCAACATCTTCAGTACATATTGCTCTAACATGCATTATGAGTCTTGTGCTGCTTTTTTTTACGTTACATCTAGGAAAAAAAATGGTATCTGGATTTGAGCAAGCTTGTATTAATTAGCCCTCTGTAAACTAAAGCTAATAGAGACTTGTCCTGTTAACTATCTCTCAAGGTGACCAGATTACTTACATCAATTAAAACGTATTCTGTTGGCCACATGCCTGAAACACACGCTCTTCCTTAGAGGAGAAGAGGAGATCATCACCCAATAAATCAGCACAGGAAAGGAGAAAAGGTGGAGAAAAGTAAGTGAAACAGGAAAATGCAGGACAGGGATGACTCCTGTTTCCTCATCAAAGCTAATTGCCCTGCAGCCCTACACAAAGTCCATTACTGTAATAAAGCAAATAATGAAATTTAATTTAATGCTTGTGGATTCTGTACTTGGATTTTACAGTAACTATAGTCTTCTTAGTTATCACAGCTTGATGATCTAGTAAAAGTTGATGGAACAAAGGAGAAAACTATTGACAAATAAATGAGTCAACACAGGAAGATCAGGTAGAATTCCTTAAACAGCAACACAAGTCTCCTAATGACATCATGAAAATAAATGTTTATATCCATATAATATTTTGTTAAAACGTGTGCTCTCACTGTTGTTATACATTGCTCTGTTTTTAATGATTTGTTGATAAAGTTTGACCTTTGTGTGTGTGTTTGCATGTAAGCAGGCATATCTATATAAATACAAGGATTGCTCTGCATGTGGTTTGTGGGGACCCTTCTAAAACCTCTAGACATGACTTTGCAAAGGATTCTTCATAAGCATCCTCTTCATCAGACTGTTCTACAACAGCAGAAGGTCAGAGGCTTCTCCAGCTCAGCTGTAAGACAGACCAGGACATTGTCTGAAATAAAGTATTCATTCATTCATTAGTTCCAATTTAGAAATTGGTTTGTTCGCCCATCTATGTGTATCTTTCTGTGATAGAAATTTTTGCAAAACAAAAATTTTGCAAAACATTTCCTACACCTTGAACTTTTCACATTTTTACATGTTATAGCCACATATTCTAATGCTTTTTATTATGCCAATGTGAAGTTCAGATTGTACAAAGTATTTACTCAGGAGGGCTCTGTACAAATACATGCCACACTTTTTCGATTTTTTTTTCCAGTTTTTTTCCTTATTCTTCCCAATGTTGCACTACTGTTTTTGTCTATCCCAAAAACAATAAAACAAAATAATACTAAAGCCCAGGGTTGTAATGTGAAAAGTTCAAGGAGGTCTGAATATTTTTGCAAGACGCTGATTGGAGTTTTTGAGCATGGTGCAATAACTCCCAGGTAATCTTTCATCTCCAGTCGTTACACTGATGGTCACAAGCTGAACTTGCCTTAGTGCGTGGCCTTGTCTGCACATATTAGGGAAAATGATTATGTTTTTTTGGACTTTCATCCACATGTAAACTGTTTTACATCACTAAAAACTATTATTTCCGGAAACGTTGGCCAAAGAGGAGCTTTGAGAAAATCCTATTTTTGAGCCTGCCTGTGTACCTGGCAAAACAGCGCTTTAGGGTTCCACGCATCTGTCTGTGATAAAATAAAAAATAAAATAAAAAATGTGGTGCTGACGTTATATGGTGTGATTATTGTTATTGAATTGGCCATTCAGTAGAAGAAAAATGAATGCTGAATGAAAGGTGCTGATTTTTACGTTGGTGACTGTGTCTTATCTATCTCAATGTTAAACTGGACGACTTCACTGTTACACAATCAACAGCATCTCGACTTGTTTATTTCCAACCGGTAACCACACAGCATTTCCTGTTTTCACCTCAGTATCGAGACTTCAAGGTAAAAGCATAACGTCATAGTTGGTTCAGACGCTTTCTGCTTGTTTGTTTTTGCAAGTCTAGCTGCTCCAATATGTTGAGGTGTAAAGGAGAAAGAGCACTTGTAGGTCAGGTATTTTACACAAACTGTGTAGTTGGTGTAAAATGTGGTTGTTTTGGAGGATTCTGACTGTTTCAGCCTTGTGGTACACTGCACCCTCTGCGTTTGGCATGTTTAAAACAACGGTCAGCGGTGTATTTCTGCTGGTTCGAGTGAATGAAAGCTTTTCTGAAAATCATCCCTTGTGTTAAATACTATTTTTAAAAGCGGTGCGAGTGAGAGATTCATCCCCATGTGTGTAAAGGGCCTATGTCAGCCAACACACAGCCCACTTCCCTTAACCCCCATGAATCCAAAGTGTGATCTATATAAAAGAATGGCTTAGTGGGTTGTTTAAGAGAAAGCTCCAGAAGTCGGGTTTCTGTATTTACCCCAGTATCCTCTTTCCAGTATTTCCCAGTTGACTTTAGGTGTTGCGTTACTTGAAATTGGATCAGTAGCAATTCATTATGCAGCTGATGCAACCTCATTGTCTCTTGGTTGAAAAACTAATAAAGATCAGTCTCTTTAGACATGTAGCAAACCACCGGTTCAAACACAAATGTCATAGAACTAAACAGCCTTTACACCAAGAAGAAATGTTATTGTATAAAGTCACAATGGCGAAAGATTGCTGCATTTCAGAAGCATTTGAGCATCAAGATGGATGCGCATGTTGTGCTAGAGCAACCAGTTTATGAAATAAAATTAGTAGCAAGACCATGCAAATAGATCCATGCATGCATGAACACACACACACACCAACACAGTGCGCTCGTCATTAAAAGGACTGAAATACAATCCAATGACACATAGCACTCTGTTTAAAAGCATACTTTCACGAGGGATGAGGAACTTTAATTAACCTGGGTTGCAGATGGGATGGAGGCAGCAGTTATCTGGTGGCCTCTGGCATGTTGCCTGTCCAGCCTGGTGATGTGAAATATATTCTTATGGACATGAAGTCAGCAACATGCACGGTTCCCTCTCTTCCTAGACACATTAACCTTGCAAGTACGGACACCAATCCCAAAATAAAAAATCTGTGCAGTCTGAGAGCATTAGCCTTGCAAAAAGTAAAGCAGCTATAATAGTTTCAATACATGCGTTCTAATTCTACACATTATTATTGCTTTTATTTTAATCATATTTAAAATATTTCAAAGGCAATGCAGCCCTAAACCTGTCATATCCTGGCTCTGTGGTCTTCTTTGTCTCCCTGACTCCCCCATGCACACCTCCCCTGGGCTACTGACTCCAAGAACCTTGGGCCCGGCTTTCCCAGACGGTGATTTAAAATAACAATTGCATGCATATCAGGTTCCAGGCCTCTGAAATACATGTGAGATGAGGTAATGTGATCAGTTCAGAACACCATCTAAGTCTCTTTCCCTGCTTTCTGCATGCTAGTCTGCATATGCCTGTGTGTATCTTAATAACTTCTCTCCTATATTTAAAGGTGATGTTTTCTGTGGATTTGGTCCTCAGAAACAAAACAAAGAAAATTAAAAGAAGTATAAAAAGTGCAAATATTTCTAAGGTTTAGATGTGTTTGAGCATACTTCATTGAGAGCTTGGAAAACCTCACTGCTACCATAAATAGAAGGTGACATGTCAGACAGTCTTTAAGCATACCAATTGTTTGCTGGTACTAAGTTTGGTACTAAAGGTTTTAGAATTCATTTCTGATCTTCTACCAAGACACACAAAAAATACTGCACTCTACAAAATAACTTGACATCTACCAGCAGCCCTTGCATAACTATCTGATCTAGAGAAGCTGCTATGTGGAGTCGGTCAAAAACAAAAGAATAGCCTCGCCAGTGTAGATATAGTGTGACTACTTTTACTTGTTAATAATCCATAATTTTATATCAAGGACAAAAAGAAGCAGAAAAAAGGTTGAAGTCCTGTAGTTGCTTTTAATATTCATGAATACCAGTGTTTCAAAAAGTGCCAAATTACCTTTGTTAATCTGTAATAAAGATTTTTTTTCATCTTTGTTCAAAAATAAAAAACCCTGATTTGCATTTTTTCCTTACATGAACAATTTATGAATAGTATTCGTATATTGTTGAATAGGGCAAAATCAGTATAGGCAAATTGAGATTAGTTGATCTCTAAATTTAAATAAAAATCTGTAAAAATTGAGGGGCATTACATTTCTAGCTTGGTCAGCCAGACTAACTTTTGCCTCTCTTCCATAAGGCTGAAATTAGTCTGGAACTGCTCCCACAGAGGGCTTTTTCTGGGGCAGGGGTAACAGGCACAAAGTAGAGAAACTACAGACGTGACGTGAAAAAGGTACAATCATAAGCATTCCGCTGTTAACATTTCACAATATAATTCAACATGGCGAGTCGCAGTCAAGCGGAGACTTCGGTGAATGATTCTTTTAAAACAGAGGAGAGTGCTCTAGCAAACGAATGCTCCGTAGCGGCAGCCATCTTATTTGTTTTGGATGAGTGTATCTCGGTGCCGCACATCACTCAACATATAAAGCCCGTCCACGCCTGTGATTGGTTGGTATCAGTAAAGAGGGCTCTATGGGTGCAGTTCCAGACTCAGTTCGCTGTATAGCAAAGGAAAAGTGAAAATGAGTCTGGTTGGCCAGGCTACTACATTTCATCCGGAAATATTCAACCCTTCTCATACCAAAATTGCAAAAAAAAAAAAAAAAGGAGTGGCCTCTTTGCATTTGGCTTAACCAGTGGGTCATCTTCCGATAACTGTGGCTCATACCATGCAAGGCTCCACACCCTGCTGTATCCAGAAAACTTTGTTAATATTCTCCGCATCACCACCTGTCAGATTTCCATATAATGCTTTATGAGATCACAAAATAAATTTACGAAAAGTCCCTTCCTCACCAACTTGATTGTGGCTCTGCATTTGGTAGCTGTGTTTGCCTCTTGACCTGCATCCCTAAGGCTACAAAATCAGCCTTCGGCATTGTTCAGTTGTGTGGCTGGCTTAAGTATATAAGTTTTATTTTCCTTGTTTTTAAATAAAATCACAGTAAGATGTCTTTAAAACAAGCCTGGGAATAATAATGTACGACCAAAAACTCTGAGTTGAATAGGAGTGCATAGTAGTAGGAACTTGGCTTTAGGCTAATTTATGTCAGTACAGTGATGAAGCACAATTTCTGCTTTGGTTCAAAACAATACCTTTTCTCAGATTTTTTTAAAGTTATCATGAGCAGCAGTTTTTTATGATTTCTGGAGTCCTTTAAATGTTTTTCTTTGGACACTGCAGCTTTGTCATTCATTTTCAGTATAATTCAAAACTAATTTTAAATGTATTTATTTAAGGTTTTTTCGTTTGAGTCAGTCGTTTTATTCGCTTTAGCTAAAGAGACTGAATGCTGTTTCTGCACAAAGAACCCAATAGCTATTTAAATGTCATCTGTCATTTTCCTCTCAAAGCATAGTTTTTTTCATTCACCGAAAAATCACATAGTTTCCTGAAAAAAACGGGTGCGAATACCAAAGTCTATTAATATATTTTTTTGTGCTTGAATAATTTATTTCTCTTGTCAAGTAACTTTGATAACTACATAAAAAAATACAAAAAAAATACAACAGAAATGTTTAGCTAAACTAAAAATGGGATAACTTGTTGTATATGCTGAGAGAACCTTTGTAAAAATGCCTACACAAAAAAATTCAAAACAATGAATCTCTGTTCACTCAGTATGAGAGCTCGGGGACTGTTTTCAATTAGAGCCCAAGTTAACAGCATTAAACTCTTACATGGTGTCACTGAGTCAAAATTACAACTCAGTTAATACCTCATAAAATGGTCAGAGTTAACGATTGTGCAAAGAGACAGAGCCATAATGTTGCCCATAACATTAAACTAAGAAGTCAGGTTACCTCACTGCACATGGGCAGGACCCTATAAGTCCCAGTGAGTAAACACCAATAATAGCTTCCATTAAGCAACTCACGTGGTGGGTGGGCCGGGCCTGTGGGGGCCATTAAAAATTCTGCAGCACAAGGCGTTCCCTGCCAGACCCAAGCACAAGTGTTATGACACTGGTGGATGGCAGCGCAGTGAGGTGATAACAGGGACTCATGGAAACAAAGAGCCAGGGGGGACAAGCAATTAGAGAGTATAATAAAAGCAGCCACTGTAAATTGCAAGGAGAGAAAAAAACTTCAAGTGAATCTCTGCACCATGGTCGACCAGAGCTCTGATTAGAAACAGGACCACGGAGTTGGTGTTTTTTTTGTTTTGTTTTTTTCTCATTTGAACACACTTTACATTCTAAAGTATTCACTCTTCTTTACCTTTTTTTACATTTTTGTCACATTATAACCACAAACCTAAAAGTATCTTATAGGAATTTTAGGATCAGAACCAACGCTGCATATTTCATAACTGTTTACAGCAAGGAACAAGTTACATTTATTTGTTTTACAAATAAACTTTACAAAACTTTAGTATATATTTGTGGCCCTAGTATGGACTAGCAACCTGTCCAGGGTGTATCCCGCTTCTCACCCAATAAATGGAGACCCCAAGAGGGCAAATGAAAAAAATTAAATGGTTGAAAGAAGCCCATTTGTCACAAGCCATACAAGGACACAACAAACATGTGGAAGA
>NW_023397156.1:30000-60351 GCF_011125445.2 Fundulus heteroclitus | reverse complement strand
CGAAAAAAACACAAAGAACTGCATTTCTGGGAGCAATCTTTCGTTATGGGCGAACTTACAACTTATTTGGGGTTTTATCACGCCAACATATTGTTGTTGGGTGAGGCGAGGAGAGCAGGCGGCGTCTCAAGCTAGCGGCGTTAGCTTAGGTTAGCAAGAGTGAAATTGGCAGATGTAAACTGTCGGGTTTCAACCATTAACGAGTCGACTTGCTAAAGTGCAACTGTGGCTGTACTCACCATCATAGTAGTAGCAACCTTTTTCTTTGTGCCTTGGGAGGTGAATGCCATTTTTACTCTCCTGTTTTTCGGATGTTTTCAACCCCACGGTGCAGGAAAGGAGACAACAGCGACACGTTCGGTCAATGGGGTGTGATGTCAGCAGCTGGCCACAGGGGCGCCAGAGGGACACAAAGGGTTCACGTTTCCTACGTGCAGCAACGAGCTGCGCTTTCTCCCTCTGCAGCTAGGAGATCAGTTTGGTTCTCATTTCTGTAGCCACAGTTTATTTCCCCAGACTGTCACTAATAAACACATGAATGGACACCCTGACTTGTCAGCTCCTCTCCTGGGAAACAATTTTTTCACATTTTCACAATTAAAACTTGCATTTAAAAAAGAAACAAAGAAATACTTGGTATGCACACACAGATATGATTTTTTTTCTTCGTTTGTATTATTTATTTACTCACTCCAAAGTTCATATGTTTGTACCTAATGTCTGCTCACTGTGAGCATGTAAAACTGAAGTCATATACCTTGTTTGTTTGTTTTTTCGGCGGTTGGGTGCACAAAATATTGGCCAATTGGCCAATAAAGCTAATTCTGATTCTAATGAAACTATTCTGACTCTAGAATGGAGGAAGTGTATAACAAACAATACTTTATAATTGTTTTGCTCGTCCAACATCATCATGAGATTTTATATCTAGTCTAATCTAAGCAGTGGTATTGCTGTAAATATTTTTGTGGTTTTAACACTTCTTTAATGCTGAAGAGTGTGCAATTTTCACAAGTACAGCTATGATGTTCTCTGAAGTGTATTGTGTGATCTGTTAACATTATGTTACAGTACATTTAAACTGTGCACTAAGAAAGTTCAAATATACTGTGTTTTAAATTACAGTGATATTAATTCAATTGGAAAAAAGGACACTATTCCATCTTAAAATGAAGGTTTCTGGTGACTTAAAACCTTGTTTTGGTGCCCACCACTTCTTCCCTGTGGTATAATTATCAGTTGTATTTTTCTTTTAAGTGATGCTTTGTGTACCCTTGCTCCATCGTGCATGGCAGGGAGTGTACCAAGATGGCTGATGCAAATTTTTACTTGGAATTTAAATTTACTTTATGCTTTTTTGCATCTAGAAGTTACTTTAACTTTAAGGCCTGAAGACCTTTATACTAACATGCATCACACACTGTGAGAGTATTGATTTCAAGGGTTTGTGTTGTGGAAAACAGAGATTTGGAAATGTGTTTCTTCTGCCCACATTTGTTACTTTGTGACATGAAGTATTTTTGCTCCTTTTTATTTAATCATTATTAACACCAGAACCTGTACATACTTTTGTATTTCATCTCTATAAAGACCTCCCACCTTGACTGACCGATCCAATCATCCATTACAATGTGTAAGTGAGATGTGAAACATTCAGGTCAAACATTACCAGTAAAACAAGTAAAGTTTTGTTTTTCGCCACCACTATAAACTCTCCTCTCATGTACAGTTGAAATTAGATATTTATGTTTATTGTAAAAAAAGAAAAATACTTTTGATCCTCATTGTCTGACAGTTAATATACCTAAAGTTTACCTGTTTTAGGTAAATTAGGATTACCAAAATTATTATTATTTCTAAAATGCAAGAATAATAAGAGGGAATTGTTCTTATTACATGTGGAAGATCAGTGATCGTATATTTGTTAAATAAACTCCAAAGCCATAAAACCCAATACCTATTGATATTAGAAATGCTGCTCTATTAAACACTGAAAAAATGGGAGACATCTCGACTTTAGTTTTTAAGCAGTGATATTTTTAAATACATTCTTTTGCTATTTTAATGTTTTCTAAAATCTCTTCAAACATTTTTAAGATGTATTCTGCTATTTCAGGATATATTGTTGGCATCTTAAATTGTGCTTTTAAAGGTGAGGGTTTCCCTTGTCCAGGTATGAAAGTTGTGATACAGATATCGATTTACCTAATTCTTCAAAGTTACAGGTTTACATTGTGCCAAATTACTATATTCTGACATAATGGGGAAATCTAGCTTATCCACAGTAAAAAGGCCTTTCAACAAAAAAGAAGCCATTACTTCAAAAGCCACGTTAAAAAAACAGATTCAAGACAATATGTACCAAAGACAAGGGTAAGGCATGTAAACTAATACCTTTGAGAAAGTAGTAAAAAAAAAAAAAAAACAGCAACTAAAACACCCCTTTCTCACTTTTCTGGCATTTACAAACTAGAAAATCAAAATAAAATTTAATTGACCCGTAACAAGGTAGATTTAGTCCAATTTAATGCCAGACAGAAAAAAATGTTTGTCTCTTTTTATTCAGTGTATGTAAAATATTTGGTTTCAACACTGATACTGAACCATTATATAGGTGGAAAAGGTCACTGTGTGTGGTGAGCTCTCTTTTTTCATGCTATTGTTATATTCCTGAAGAACCTTATTGTTATTCTTTTTTAAATGTGGATTCTGGTCTGACAATAGAACTGTAACAGGATTTACAGTAAGTAACCATTTACAGCAGTACTACTGTTTATAGTGTAATGTATATCGTATTGTGTACTTTATTAAGCAGAGACCCTGTAAGTTCCTGTTGTTTTATTCGACAGGAAAACTATTTATTCTTGTCGGTGGCACAACACTAATTTCCTATTGTATGCTTCTTAAACTGTACCATACTTTTATATTAAAACTGAAATGATGTCACTACTGGTTAATTGTTGTTAATGAGAAATCAGTTTAACAGTGAGCACCTCATGTTTAAACAAAATTGTATATTTTTCCAAATTTCAAAGATTTCGGGGAGAGTTTATTCAGGGTACACCCTGGACAGGTTGTCAGTCCATCACAAGACTAGAGAAATTATAAAGATGTATATTTACAGGATATATAAAACTGTATCTGACGCACACTAATCACTTAATTTCAAAAAAATACATTTTCGGTATTTACGGATTAGACATTCATTCTTTATAATAAAATAAAAAACATCCATAAAGTACCGTCTTTGTATTTAATATGCTTCCCAACTCTATTCAGTCAAACAGTGGCTCGTTTTATGCCTTAATACACAAACATTCACAAAAAGCTTGCTACTGTAAATTAAACCGCTATTATGATGCACAGGTAAAAAATTCAACTCAAGCAGTTATTTACATGTTTTTTTTTTGTAAAAGCACCAGGAGAGCAGCTGTTTATTCAGCTCCAGCACTGAGTTTCCCCGTTTATTCAACCAGCAGGATTCCTCTCTCCTGCTCGCACGTTTCCTTCAGAGATTACTGCAAATGTTTTCTGGATTAGTTTGATGCACAAAGTACTCTTATGATGATCGTCCCAGTTCCCACCCCTAACTTCTCTAGCAAATAGGAAAAAAAATCCAGCATCAACTATCGCCAGTTGTGCTATTAGTTTGATTACACATATGTGTGTCTCTGTGGGTCTTTTTCTCTGCTCTGCAGCTACTCCTGGTACTGCCTCTCTGTGGCAGTGAAGAAATCCTCCAGAAGGTGCTTCAGGTAGTCAAACGTGGGTCTTTCCTCTGGTCTCTCCCTCCAGCACTCCTGCATGATGTCATAAAGCTCATCGGGACAGTTTTCTGGCTTCGGCATTCTGTATCCACGCTCCAGGTTCTGGATCACCTCTGGGTTGGACATACCTGGACAGGAAGTAAAATTACGGTCAGTTATAATAAATAAAAGACTGTTAATTTGGTGATATCCACCTGACGGCATGTACGTAAAAATATGTCCTTTTATCAGGCAAAATCCTTATTTTAATGCTTTAAAAGACCTTTAAACTGTTTCTGAAGTAACTTAACAATATATAACCCCATATATAGTGCTTAATCAATGTCTTCAATTGTGGACCTTTGTTGTTATTTCTTCCATTTTGTTCTTTTTCTTTTTCAAAAAATAAATAATGGATTCACCATCATAATAGAAAAACATTTGTTAAAGAAACCTCAGTTTAAGTGAAGTTAAACGCAAGCTTAACTTAAGCTTACTTAAGATTTTCTCTACGGTCAAAATTATACACACAGACTCAAACATATATCCCTTCCCTGATTGCACAGAGTTTGTAGTCTTGGTGTCACACATCAAGCAACTTCAGGCCAACGTATTGAAGCATTTTTGGCCACCTTTAGCATGATACTGCCACTACCATGTCTCCTCTTAGCCCTTTCAAACATTCCTCTTGTCACTGTGGCCAAAAAGCCAAATCCTTGTCGGATCAGTTTGTCTCTCATCTGCACTGAGATCCTTGGGCTTTCCTACTGCTCTTTTGTAAAAGTGAATCCAATGACTGCTGAGACAACAAATTAGTTTTATGCTGGAAACAGAAACCAGCAGCTGCACTGAATAGCAGTCAGTTAAAGGTTAACAAGTTAACTGGTCAGCTTAAAAGCTTTTACTTATTAAAGCATTAATGAGAATGAATGTATATTTACACAATAGACAAATCAAAACTGTAGGTATTGTCTTTGAGATTCAGTTATTATCCTCTGGGTTAGTTTCTTGTGTATGATGTTCCTTTTGTCAGCTGTTGAAGACACATAAAAAAAATCAAATATACTCAGGAGGATTAGCTACCTGGGTAAGGGATCCGTCCATATGTCACTATTTCTGTGAGAAGAATCCCAAATGACCACACGTCAGATTTTATAGAGAAGGTGCCATAGTTTATAGCTTCTGGTGCTGTCCATTTAATGGGAAACTTTGCACCTGTGAACAAAATGGGGGGGAGGGTCATATTTGGAAGGGAAAAAAAAGAAAGCACATGTCAAGAAAAACTGCAATTTTGAGTCAGCCTTTATTAAGATAAACCATTATCTCTTGAAGGTCTTCGCTACCTTCTCTCGCCGTGTACTCATTGTCCTCTATTAATCTTGCGAGGCCAAAATCTGCAACCTTACAGATGAGCTCTTGGGAAACTAGGATGTTGGCAGCCCGCAGGTCTCGATGAATATAATTCTTCCGCTCGATGAACGCCATCCCATCAGCCACCTGTAGAGAGCAGCACGTTATCACAAATGCCCTCTGGGAGTGCGTTTGTGTCCAATCGTGAAATAGATGTCTGTGGAGGATCTGTGTGTGTGTGTGTGTGTATGTGTGTGTGTGTGTGTGTGTTGGCACTGCGGCTGGACAGATGAACCAAAACCAGGGAGTATACCACTTCCCCAGGTCACTTGCTTGCACCCTTTTACCTCTTTGCTATGCTGGCGTGCTCCACCCTGGTGCACAGCTGCGGTTACACAACACCATCTGATAGAAAAATGACTTGTCTATTCAGAGGTTGAGTTTCTGTTTAACTTGAAGACTACATGACTCAATAAAAACCATAGACCACTGACTAAATGTAACAGTACACCTGATCACAGAGTCTAGATTTTTACAATTTCCAAACACTTCTCCTCCCAGCGTCTCTGAGCGACAGCACCGTTTTCTGCCTGTCCATCCAGGTTTTAAACCGTGAAGGTGTATTTGAGGAAAGGTGTGCGTCACAGAAGCTGGAATGTCTCACATAGGCGTCAGGGTAGGACGTGTTCTTCCCGCAAACTTGAGCTCTACGCCTCACACTGAACTTCTTCACCGTTGTTTTTCATTTTCCCACCACACACGTTGATGTGCTGTGTTGGGATATTACAGAGGTGGAGGGAAATGGTACAAGTTTTTTGTAATTGTATTTATTCTGAAAAGTGTGGTGCATGTCTATAATCAGTCACCTTTACTCTGAAACTGCTAAATAAAATCCAAAGCATCAACATTCAGCTGAACTGCCACAACAAGAAAGGAGAGTATTTTTCAGACAACCAACCAAAAGGCTCACGGTCACTCTGTAGGAGCCGCAGAGCTCCACAGCTCAGGTGGGAGTGTTAACGGGAAAACTCTTAGTTGGGCACAAGTTAATGATAAAGCAATGTCGAAAGAATACCAGACATGCTGTTGTCGGCCTATCAATGGTCATGAAGTAGTCAGCAAACATATGGACGAAGGCGCTCCAATCAGATGAGCCAGAAACTGAGCTTTTTGGCAAACAGGCAAAACACTACATATGGCAGAAAACAAACACTTCACATCTCTGAAGACTCATTAGCATCATGAATGGTTTGGAACAAGGAAGCTGGTGAGATTTAATAGGAATATGGATGGAGCTAAATACAATAAGGGGGGGGGGGGGACTGTAGCAGCTGCAAAACCCTCGAAAGTAGGACAGAAGTTCAGCTGCCAGCATTTCCTTAAACGTACTGCGAGAGCTTAAATTGAACGGCTGACCCAGGCCAAGGTCAGAGCTAGATTTATTTCAGAATATATGACAAGACTTGAAAATGAATGCAAACACACGCTGCATTTAATCAAAGTGAGCTTGAGTTATCTTGTAAAGAAGAATGGGCAAAAGCTTCAGTTTCTAGTTGTACAAAACCGGTAGACATGTGCCACTACAGAAAGGTGACGCTACACAGCACTGACTCTGGGGGGGGGGGGGGGGGGGGGTGAAAAGAAAGTCATACTTTTCAGATTTTTTTACCTGAATATTTTTAAAATTGTGTATTCTTTTACTCACTTTACGTCTGAGGAGTCATTTGGGTAGATCTGTCACATGAAATCCTACTGAAAGGCTCTAAAGTTTGTTATTGCAACACGACGCGAAAAAATTGAAGGTGTTTTGAAAAGCAATTACAAAACCTGTGTGTTAATGCTGTCATGGTGTTTAACTCAGACCTGTTAACACCTCTTGGGCCTTTTTTTGATAATTAATTTTGGGGAAAAAAGAAGTCAGTTTTTTTCTGTATTCCAAGAAAATCTGCTTTATACTCCTACAGATTGCACATTACCAAAAAAAAAAAAAAAAAAAGTTAGATTCTTCAAGACTTTACATTTCACGATCTGCCACCGCATGATGTTAAGAAACCCTTTCATCACAAATGCCGTCGGTGTATGATGGGCTGGCATAAAAGCATCGTTCGCTGTACAACCTTCACCACACCGCTCTGCACGAAGCGTAGATCTTTTTACCGAGCTCCGACATGTCTAAGAGCTAACCTCGGTGAGATAAAGAGTCGTTCGCCGTGTAAGACTTTGAAACTTCAGGCTGTCTTCCTGTGGTTGATTTTGTCATTCCCACACCCACCGTACCCCATGGAGTTAAGGTTTTTCACCGACAAGTAACAGTGTCAAACATTTACACGGGTCTCGTGTGAAATCCCTAGAGCTTAGTCCTGCGTAAAGAAAAACATTTTTGTAAAATTAACTGTGTTCTCTGAATTCTGCAGTGAATTAGCTCAGATTAGGATTACGTCTGGTTAATGCAGGAGAACAGCTCTAAGAAGCCTGAAACTCTGCTGCCTTCCCACACTTTGAAGCACACATCCTGTTCACAGACTGAGCGCTTACTTCATCACAAAACAGTCACTTTAAATGTAAGGAAGTCCTCTCTTTTTAACCATCTAAATTAGCACAAGAATTCAGATCAGTTTAAAACCTTCTAACGTTTTCTTCCTTTAATGCCTTTTTGATAAATACGTCTGAATAGATTGAGCGAAACCAATGCAGATCATAGTTTCAGGTAGAATGATCAATGTATTTTGGCTCGGTTGCCACCCTTGAGAAAACAAACGCAAGATGAAAAAAGCTGCAATTTCATCCGGTTTGTCCACTTCAAATCCAGTAAGGACGGTTGTATTTGTGCTATAATGTCTAGACTTGCAATAATGATTACGTGCACGCCTTTTTGCACACAAACCCACCCAAGTCTCCATGTATTACAAGATTAGTGCAGCATTTAAGCCTCGTTAATACAGTTGCTGATTTATTGCCCAGAAGGATCACGCTGAGAGGGAGGAAGTGGAGGTATGAATGAGAGGGGATCTGGTAAATTAGGTGGAAGGAGCATTGTAATGGAAGGACCGAAGGTTAAAGGCAGCGGTATCTCACCTGTGATGACATGTCTATGAGTGTGTTGGTGGATAATTTGCTTCCCTCCTGTGTTTTCAGAAAGTCCACCAAGCTTCCTGTGAAAAGAAAAGCGGTTAGCCTTTTTTTAAAACTGAAGCATGAACAATAATGTCTACGAACAGGATTACAATCACATTGTATAAAATGCATAATACCTTCAGAAATGAATAGGAGTTAACTAAAATTTGTACTTTCAAAACTGTCTGTTAAACTCCAAATATTTTCACAGTGTCATAATAGAAGGGGATTTTAGCTCTCCTTAAATGTTTTTAGTACAAAGGCCAAAAAAGGTAAATTTTTCTTTTCAAGCTATATTCTGTGTTGCTAAACTTGCGCAGTTTCTTTAAAATCTCATTATTTCACTTCTCTGCAGATTTTGTGACAGGATATAGCTATAAACTTCCTGAACTTCTGATGAATTCATACCTTTCTGAAATAAATCTAACCCGTGGGGGTTTCACCAGCTCTTCATGAGCCAATTGAAAAGAAGCCACACGGTCTTTTCCTTTTAGAAATGAGTGTTGCAGGTCACTTAAGCCATGGCTGCTCCTTCCCATATCTTCGAGCCAGTCACGCATGCGGGAGCTCTGCTCAAAGCATTTTTCTTGTTTAAAACGATGAGCTAAAAATTACTTTTCTTGTTCAGTTTTTGGTTTTGGAGGTCAGGTTAGTTTTGGACTGAGGCACAAAAAAAGTGAGCCCAGACCTGACGGCCTTAAACTTGGAACATCTGTGGCTCCTTCTTTGTTTGTGCACTTGTGTTAGAACTTTTATCCTTATTTTCTTTTTCATGTACTCGTTTTCATTAGGCTTAAGTTTAATCAATGCAGCTGGCCTGGTTTTCCTATGTAAAGTGTTGTTTAAGCCTTTTTTTTAAACGCATGTGATTGCACAATATTAACGGGCTTGTCTGGGATCTTGTCCTGGGACTTCTCTCATAAGGTTGTTATAAAACGAAGACAGGAAATAGGTTGTCTAGTTTAGTGTTACATTGTCTGATTATCCAATCAGCTGTTAGAGGACAACACAGATTTATTACAGTTTAAAAAAAGAAAACATTGACACATGGAGGGGGATTGTCAGTTTTCTGTCGCTTAAAAAACCCTAATAAACTATATTTAACATATTCTTTGGCCCCCAAAAAATAAACTCATAAGGGATGTGGTTTATTTCACAGATTTTCATACGCAAATGATTTAGTCTACATAACAGTGCAGATTTGATCTGACCAGCATTGAATTCAGATTATGTGCTGTGTTATCCTTTGATCTAATTTAACAGGAGAACATTTTAACAGTTAGCTTCTTCATAAAATTTTGTTAAACATGGCAAAAAAAAAAAAAAAAAAAACCTGTCGTTAACCGCTGTGAATTATTCTGGTAAAAAGAGATCCAATATTTACCCTTTTGGAAATGTAAATATGCATTTCTGAACACCTGTTACTCCTAAATTCCAGAATGAATCAAAAAGGAAGTGCTTTTATTTTGAAGAATTGCACAAGAACTTAGTTAACGCCTGGTAATCATTGAGCTTAAAATGTCACTATTTGATTTATATAGTGAATTATGTTGGGTTTTGAGGCCAAAACTCAAACAAGTCAAATCTTTAGAGAGCAAGTCAAGTCTTTGTTTTGTTGTTTTAAGGGTGTTCTCAGGATTATTCTATGCGTTTTCATTGGTAACATTCTTTTTCTTCTTTCACATGTGATGCTTAGACAGCTGCTCCACATGTTTTAATCATGTTTTAATCAGCCGTGATGCTGTTTATCAATTCTAATGGCTTTTGCAGTCTTCTCACTTAGTTTATTTTCACCCCGAAATCCTGGAGGTGTCTTCGTATTTTCATGGTATTAAAACTTCTAGCTAACATCACTAACAATTTCATCATTATCAGGATGTTTCTCTGTTTTAATTTCGTCAAAGATTAGAAAAAAAATAATCATAGTTAATAAAAGACTTATAGTAAACGGAAAGCAGAAAAAAAAGATGCTGCATTTAGAAGACAAATGACATTTTGAACTTCATAATTCCCTCACGGACATAAATAAACTGAGCAGGACCAGAATAGCACCTGAAATCAGCAAACACAACACTTGCAGGAAGTGGACCATAATCTGTCAAGCTGACGTGCTCTTTCTGATAACTAGCACAGAATAATATCTCTGTTTGGAGGCCAGCTAAAGCAGACCAAAGGAAATGCTTTGAGAAGAATGACTGTGCCAGGAAAGAAGAGGCATTCACTTCTCTGCTTAAGTCTGGAAAGTTGCTTTTGAAGTTTGAGAGCCAGAGCAACGCTCTTTGTCAAGGCCACAAAGGGAAGCCGGGAGTACAGACCTGCTATTTTCCTCCTTTGTTGACCTCAGTAATGCAAAAAAAAAAAAAAAAAAAAACTGAACAAACTGATATAAGGATGTGAACCGAATCGGCAGAAGAGACAATTGTCCACACATAGATCCAGGACAAAGAGCTTGACTGATGTGAAAGCACTGCTGGTTTACCAACGATAACACAAAGGCACGCCTTTCACTTCAGCTCTAAGGCTGTTGTGTTTGTGAATGCAGTGAATCTCTGAGCATTTCGGCGCCGTCCCTCACAATAAAAACAATCACAAAAACTTTAGGGGTTAAGGAGAAAGTTAAGGGGGAAAAGATCTGTGACAGCTATCATCTGAAGGCAGATTCTGGTCATATTAACTGTTCCGCATGCAGACTGCTTTCATGCCTCTATGTTATTGGTATTTATAATTATCAGTTAGCTCAAACAAGCTATCTGAGGCGAGAATGGAAAAGAGGAAGACAGGATGCTGGCCATACAGCCGTTGTAAAAACTACTAATTATGGCACCGGTGCATGATGGAGACCTTTCTTTTCTGAAGCTTCCCTTTCACCTGTAAACACAATAAATCTTCCAGGACAGGTCCGGAAAAGAAGAAGAGAATGTTCATGTGTCCTTTGAGACATTTTAACACGTAGGCCGTGAATACAAGCGGGCCTAATGAGGAGAAGATAAAAATAGCCAGCGTAAACAGGCCGAAGCTCCCATACTTAGGCCTTCTTAGGCAGCTTTCATGCTCAATTGCTGGTGATGAATACACTTTATATTTCCAGTATGGCTGAGGTCATACGCAAACAGAATAGTAAAAAAAAAAAAAAAGAGATTGACTAACATGAAGTCGATTCTCTGGAGTGGAGGGTTCATGCGAAAGCATTGTGACTCATTAGTTGGGTGAAACTCACAGGGCAGCCTGGTCTTTTGTTCAAACATGTGTTCCCACCCAGAGTCTGATAACAGATCAACATGTTTAATCCTGAACATCTATGACACCAGGCCAACACAGCTCCTTTGTCTTCGCTCCAAGCTACGAGCTCCGAGCTCACTCTCCTCAACTGTGTCTTTATGGTAACGAGGCGGGGGATTAAGGAAATGATTAATTCAGACAAGCTGAAACATATTTCAGTTGACGAAACCTTTTTCAAAGGCGCAAGCATGAGTATCCCAGGAGTTCTCTTTTATTCGACGTTGTAAGGAAACCACTTTAAAGGAAGTTTTGCTTCCTCTTGTAATGAGATCTGATGGCACCTACCATTCTCCATGTACTCGGTGACAATGAATATAGGTTCCTGGGTGACCACGGCGAAGAGGCGGACGAGGCGAGGATGCTGCAGGTTCTTCATCATGTTGGCTTCTGCCATGAAGGCTTCCACTGACATGGTGCCCATCTTCAGGTTCTTAATGGCCACCTTCCTGTCGTTGTTGTAGACACCTAAAAAAAGGACATCTGGGTCTCAGTGGCTGTTTAGGATTGCTCAAAACAAAACACTAAAAGTGGAGGAGAAATGTTAAAACCTCCATTCATAATTTCAATCTAACTATAGAAAATGAGCAAAATTCAGAGAAAATTCAAGGAATTAGTTTTCTGTAGATTAGATTGTCTGCCTACAAATAGGCAGACAGTTTTGAAATCTTAAAAATAAAATTTAAAATCTTCCCACTTTTAAAGTTTAAAGTTCTCATAATGAGAAGACAACAGAGTTTTCTCCATCTGCAATTCAGTGAGGCATCCCCACATTTACAGTGCAGCCAACTCTAGCACATCTACAACAGCAGATAGCCTGACTAATAAACCTGCTAATACCACTCTGTCATAATGGTGTAACTTTATAAAGAAAAGAAGGGCAAAAAGGTAAAAAATAAAATTATATAATAATAATAATAATAATAATAATAATAATAATAATAATAATAATAATAATAATAATAATAATAATAATGTGTCCAGTTATAATGGCTTTAACTTAATTGTGTTTTAACTTCTCATTTGCTTCTTTAGTTAGTTTATGTTATTTTCTTTGATAAAACACTTTTTGTTTCAGTTTAAACAGCCATCATTCCAATTCATAATAAAAGCCATCTAATTATACTGTACGTAAAAGCAATCAGGTCACTCCAGGGTGATGTATCTCACCATGAAAAGGTTTTAGACCCCTTTGACAGCCGTCGCTGCAGGTTAGCTCTCACGCAGATGCAAAACAAACCTCCAGCTAAAGTAGACTGGTAGGAAAAAGTTACCTTATACACATTTATATAGTTTTGAATGAAACCGGACTGAATTAGAGCAATATCTACATCCTCAGTTTACACCTTAATTCATATAATATCTGCAAATTTTTCTTTCTATAAAAAGAAATACAAGACATACAGCCTGCACCTCATAGAGGCCAAATCGTACAAAAACCATCTCAGATTTCATAGAGTTTCTTACATAAACTAAAGTAGTTATTATTATTATTGTTATTACCTGAAACTATTTGCTGTTTGTCAACTTCTTCAGTTCTGATTATATCTTAAATAAAGCACGCACTTAGCAAAGAGGAGCAGCAATAATTTTGTTAATGGTTTTAATTTTCATCTTTGTATGTTCCATGAAATGTTTGCATATATTTACCATGTATTTCCACCGGAAAGAGTTAGTATCTAACCACAGGTGCCGAACAAGTCATGAACATTTTTGAAATAAAATTATGGAGATTTTTAAACGATAGCACATTCAGGGAAGCCTTTAGGCTCTTTAAATTTCCTTTTCCCTTTTAAAGGTGATCTTTATCATTCTTGCTATAGATAATTTTCAAATCTTTCTGCCCAGATCAATCAAGCAAAGTAAAGTGCTGAGCAAACTGGAATATTTTTACACAACAGATTATTCCAGGGGGGAGGGAAATGCACTAAACGTTATGTGCAAAGCAAGTAGATCTTTAAAAGTGTTTAATCAAGTAAAAAAAAAAAAACTTTGTAGCTTCCTTTGTTTTTCATCCAAATTATAACCTTGACATAATCAGCTGGCTTCATTTTCAGCATCACATCCAACAACTATTTGAACGATGCTGATAAAATTTCTTTCCTGACAGAAAAATATATGTATAAAAATAAGATAAGTAGATAAAATATAAATCAAACTTTAATCTTGAATCACGCAAAATGGACTTCATAGAATACATTTCATAGAAATAACGTGCAACTAAACAACTTCTTCAACAAGCAAGACAGGAAGCCCAACACGACATCCAGAAAGGCTGTTTGTAACTTTCAAAGATCATTTCCAGCACCACTTTTTGCTATTAATAATAAAGTCTTAGTTCAATATTTGAACCTGCCTGCTTTTTTTTCTTGACAGCATTTAAATAGTGGGGAAGAAAAGCAATTATCATAGTAAAAGCTCAAATTGTTTCAGAGCTCAGGAAATGCAAAACAATTCAACAAATACTGAAGTAATTTTTAAAACATTTTTACGTGTTATCATATCATGAATTGAAATGTTAAATTTTTAATTGATTAAATGAAGATTTCTGAATAATTAGATTTATAAAAAGGTATTTAGCAAATTGTTTATTTCTTGGACTTTTGTCCAGGTTCTTGATCCAATAAGAATTTTTCACACTGTCTCTCACACGCTAACGTCTGTTCGCACTTTTTATTTTCTCAGGGAATGTTTGGGCGTTCAAGGAAATTGCACAGTTGTGTAACATGAAGATTTGAAATTAAATGCACAGTATTTCGCCTCATCCTGTATAGACTGACTGCAACTGGTCTTTTTGTCTCAAACATCCATTAACTTGGACGTTTAGCCTGAACATGTCAATGTTTGATAAGGACTATTTGCACGCTTTTTAATTCCTCAGTGATCGTTCGTTTGATACATTCATGCAATTGCACAGAAATCGATATTTTCTGTAAAGAGACAGCTATCTGTCGTTTTGACTTGAACCTTTTATCAAATGTTAAGGACTATTTGCGTGCTTTAAGCTTCTCAGGAACTGTTGCTGTTGCAATCCAAAAAAAAAACAAGAGTTGTTGTGTCTGCGGGTTTTGTTTGATCCTGTGTGGCACCAAAATTTCATTATGGCATCACAAGATAACAAAAAATGTTTGATTTGATTCTTGATTTTGGCCATCCATAATTAAGGGAATTTAAAATCTTAATACCCTTTTCTTCCACACATATTTTTAATACGTTTAGTTCAAATGCACAAACAAGGGTTAAAAAGCTCTCTGTACCCCATTTAGGTTTGGTTCAAGCCTAAAAAATGTTGCCCGTCTCATTCATCCAATAATATCCACTGTGGTTTAAGCTAATTTATGTACAACTAAAAGCATCTACTCATCATATGATGACCGTAAACCATTGCTTGGCTCAAATATTTGCTGTTTTAATAACAGTTTCACATGACACTGAGACTGGCTCTCCACAGCACTCCCCAGCATGTACTCGACCAAAGCCATAACCAACCAGGTTGTTCTTTCTTTTACATGAAACGCCAAGCGTGAAGCATATAGCGATGAGGGAACAAATCTTTATCTACTAATGAAAGCATTCCTCTGTCTCTTTTTTCTTCTTTTTGTAATGCACTGATGGCTATCGCGTGCAGTGCCTTGCAAAAGTCCTTATACTCCTTGAACTATTTTACCCCCATCTTCTTATGTAGCAAACAACAAACTGTAATGTACTATATTGGGGTTTTTGGAGATAGATGAAATTATGTATAATTTTGAAGTGGACGTAAAATGATAAAAGGTTTCAAATTTTTTTTGCAAATGAAATCTTAAAAGTGTGGCGTGCGTTTTTGCATGTATTCACCCTCAACCCTGATTTTAGTTTGCAGAACCACCTTTTGTGGCAATTACAGCTTCAAATCCTTTTTGGAGTATGTCACTACCAACATGCTTTGTTTCTAAAGAGATTTTGTGAACGTCAGTCTTCAAGTTCCGCCAAAAAGGTCCAACAGATCCAGGTCCTTGTCATTTTAACTGAGAAATATCCTCTGACCTAACCACTGAATTGTAGTTCTGGCTGTATGTTTAAGGTATACATATATTTGACAACCAGGCAAACCTCTTTCTTTCACAAAAGAATTAATTCTATTGCCTCGTAATTAGTATAATGCTGCTTACACCATTTTTTTTTCATGGTGCGTTCAGGGTGTTATTGACTTCTGAAGGCAACTGGTTGCACTGCATTTCATGCGGAGGTAAACGAATAAAAGAGGCAGAATACGTGTGTACAAACTTTTTAAAACCAAACCTCGTCCATTCACTTCACAATTATGCATTATTTTGTGTTGCTCAGTAACATAACCCTCCCCCCCAAAATATATTAAAGCATTTTGGTTGGAACTTGAAAAAATATAAAAAAATCTCATGGAGTACAAAAGGTTTCGCAAGGCACTGTCTTCCCTACAATTATATTTTTTTAGGTGAACTGTTTACCAAATGTATTCAGCGGAGGTATGTTGATGCTCTCGTGTCCACTGGCGTCAGTACGGTAAACATTTCGTTTGGATGACGGTGTACAAACAAACAAAGAGCCCAGATTTCATGCAGAGCAATGTTGGGAACAGAAAGTGGCGGCGGAATGAGGGCAAGTCCCATGGTTAGCGATGTTTAGCTTTTGTTCAGTGGTCTGTTTGGGAGGTTAAATGGTGCTGGCAAATGAGAATGGAAACTAGAATGGAAATTGTCCATTCAATTGAATGATAATGAGGTTGTGGCCTAACCGATGTGCTTGCGATCAAAACGTTTAGCCCCTCTTGTTTAACTTCACGCTGCAGGATCAGTTTCAAAGTCTTGTTAGGAAACAAGTCTTAAAGATCCATGAGCTCATCAAAAAGTGAGATACGAGTATTTGGGGCAGTGTTGTACGTCAGGGTTAATACCACACATCATTCTTTCTTTAAGCAGCTCAAACAAGCCTACAATTAGGACTGAGCCGAAGGAAACTCTTCTGCACACGCTGCAGAAAAGCTCTGGCTCTTGGCAGGCGCGCAGTCTAGCTCCCAACCAGACCGGGCATTTTCACATGTGATGTATCTGCACACAATTCTTCTGAGTACACAAGTTCAATCTCGTGGAAACAGAAAAACAACTTACCCATCCAGACTTCTCCAAACTGCCCTGCTCCGAGCCTGCGCTCCAGCTTCAGGGACTCCCGGGGGATCTCCCACTCGTCCTGCCACCAGGGCTTCTGCGGCGCCCTGGACTGGCAGGGTTTCACCAGGACTGTGCACAATCCATCTGCTTCACCTGGGAAACACAACATGCAGCAGAAATGAACATTTTAACTCCTCAGCGATCAGAGATGTAGACTGGTCCCTTCCACAGGCATACATACGGGAGTAATGCTGGACGAGCTCCTTCAGAGAGTTGAAGGATATCTTGGCTGTGACGTAGAAGCCTCCACTGTCCATGTTGCGGATCCTGTAGTGCTTCACACCTTCCCCTGTGTTGTGGTCCAGATCCCGGACTGATAACGAGTACGACCCTGGAGCGGCGTTAAGGAGGAACGGAGAGAACGTGAGGCAGATGAATGACAAATTTAGGGTTAAAGTACCCAGCAGGGTTAAAGACATAGTTTGCTAAAAACATTGTTTTTCAGAGGTTGCGTAGGTGAAGAAAGAAAAAAAGCCACAAGCTAGGCATTTTTTTTAAATCAATCAGATTAATTTCATGGTCAGTTTTCCTTCGTTTTCATATCCCTGCCCTCCCAAAAGCAAGCTCATGTGCCTCTGGTGACTGAAGAAAATTATCTTTTTTTTTTTTGGTTCCATTTTCAGTCCAATTCATCTGAATGTTTTTTAATCAAATTTTGTAGTGCTAATGCAAAACGTTTCAGGCATTTGTGAGAGTATCTCATAGATTTCAGGAAAAACTTTGCAAGAATAATGTACAGCGGAGCAGGGCAGACTCAATTGAAAAGCCCCAATCTCAATTGCTGTACTGTGAAATCACTGTGCACTTTATCCTGGAACTGTCCTGCAAAGTTACTTTATTATCCTGCAAAGTTACTTTATTATCCTGCAAAGTTACTTTATTTATCCTGCAAAGTTATTTTACTATCCTGCAAAGTTACTTTATTTATCCTGCAAAGTTATTTTATTATCCTGCAAAGTTACTTTACTATCCTGCAAAGTTACTTTATTATCCTGCAAAGTTACTTTACTATCCTGCAAAGTTACTTTACTATCCTGCAAAGTTACTTTATTTATCCTGCAAAGTTACTTTACTATCCTGCAAAGTTATTTTATTATCCTGCAAAGTTACTTTATTCTGAAATCCACTGCAATTCACTAAAACTCTCAAGCTGCATGCAAACGAAATTTCGTTCTGTACGCACTCTGTGCATACAAAATGACAATAAAGTTCGTCTAAGTCTAAGTCTAAGTCTAAGACTGTCCTGGTCAGATTTTATTGATAAAAATCCTCAATGCTTATTTCAATCCAAGCTGTCATAAAAAAAGATCCGGTTTGGTGATCCTAAATTAAAATGTTTCCTGCAGAGCTGCTGCATCACCAGCCACCTCTTGAAATAACCCCCAGAGGGACAGACCTTTAATGAGCCTAACGAGGCTCGTTGGGGTCAAACTCCGATTAAAACGTTTAAAGTTTGACCAAAATCTGTTACAAATCTTTAGTTTTCCCCAGCGTATGCTAATGCCAGATGATTAGCCTGATTGTTGTGCGTCTTGTGGCATCATCAACCCAACTACTCACAAAAGAGACAATAATTTTTTTTTTTCTTTTGGGTAAAATGCAATCTTGTGTGAAATCTTGCAGTGGAAAGCCCCAATTCGTTATATTGGTCTGTCTATTGGATTGTCAGTCTACATTGAATGGTGTCTTCATATTGTTTCAAAGTGTTAGATGGTTGGTGTGTGGCTAACCCTGCTAAACTGTGGCCAACCTAACATAAACGTTTCAAGCCATCTATGGTTATCTAAAGCTAGCTTTGATATAGCATCGGTAGCAGCTCTGTAAGTTTATACTTTAGATGAAAAAATTTGCAAAAAATATATAAGTATTTTTTTTTTTAAAAAAGTGTAAACCATCTCTAATTTCAGGTTTGATGGCTTCTTTTGACTTTCTCTCAAGGCATACACCCACCTGACTGACTGTCAGGGTATCGTAAAGCATTTCCTGAGAAAATTAAAGAAGTAAAGCACAAATGGACACAGGACCTGATTCTTGGGGAATCCTCTTGGTGCTAAAATGCTATTTTCTGTTCCTCTAGCTGCGTTATAGTGGGTATTTTTTACTAAAATAACAAAGAAATGTGATGATTTTACTAAAGAAATATGAACCGAATTTATAATTGTGACTGTTTTCAACAAAGCACCCATTAACCTTAATTAAGGTGTGTTGTTAGAGAGAAAACAGATAAAATAGCTCAGATCCCAATGAAACTCTTGGAAAAATCTTTAGAAAAACAGGACAAATAATGTTTAAGACCAGATAACACGAATGTCTAGCAACTTGAAAGCAGATTTTAATACTTAGGGGTAAACGCAAGTCTCAAGGGGTAAGTAGGGTCTTTAATAGTAACATGAAACTGTTCTCAAACAGATAAAATAAATAAGCAAACAGGAAGTGGGGTATGGGAAATTCAGCGCTATGGATGCAGAGGATTCAACTTGATTTATTGCTGGTTCTATTTATAAGATCTCTGTTAATTCGTGTAGCAAAAGGTTTGAACGAGAGCATTTCACCTTTGGAAGTCTCGCTTTCTCGAATCAGGAAAGAGCCCTGCGTGTTCCCAGGAGCCAGGAGGAGCCTCATGGCATCGTTTCTAGAGATGTTCTTGAAGAACCATCTGCAACACAAACGCACTTTGAGCTAAACCACTTCCTTTCCCTCAGAGACCCAGCATGCAGCATGTGAGCCGAGAGAAAACCAGATGAGACGGTGCTGAGAGCCGTGACATTATGCTTCCTCTGTGACGTACGGTTCAGTCTCCACGGTGGTCATGGCGATGAAGTTGTAAGGGATGTAGCCCCTCTGGCCTGTGGTGAGAGACTCGGCCAGGTACCACTCCTCGTCATCCCTGGAAGACAGAAGAGACGCCAGCTGGTTAGCCTACGCGAATCCTTTGGAGCGTAAATGATTACAGCGTGAAATGTACCTCTTTGTGCTCGGCATGCATAAAAAAGCAGATATTGTTCCACTTTTTACATTTACTCTTCCCCACAATAAGCGTCTCATGTCAAAACAAAAGCATATACTTTCAAATCAAAAGGATTCATTACGCAATTCTTATGCTACTAAATTATAACTGAATAGACATTTTAGTGATATATTATCACAGATTATTCTAACCTACTGCCAAGCACAATATTTTTTATTTAATTTCAGTAATTTACTTTATTTCTCCACAATTACATACCACAGGATGATTTGATTTCATTAAATCAAGAATAAATAATTGTAGCTGAGGCCATGGCAGAAGTATCTTCAGCCGTATCTTAAAGCTGTTTTTTGTTGCTGTCCAAAATCCAGTATATCAGATTCATAGACTCCACCAGTCTTTCTATTGGTTTAAATGGGATTTAAACCAATATGATGTTAAAGACAGCTCTGTCACCAATCTCAGTTATTCAGATTAAGTGGCTGCTAAAAATGTAACTTTCTGCCGTCAGCAGACGTCAACTGAGCGTTAACACGTTGAATAGCGAGCATCAGAGCCACCGCGTAATGCTGGGATTTAAATAGACTTAATGCATTCAAGCTGTTTGTTCAAACCCGTCAAAAACCAAGAGGTCTAGACATTTCTCTGTGCTAAATTACTTTTTACATTATTCGACAAAAAACAAACATTGTTTAAGATGGTAAAACAAATATAAATGTTTTTTATGATTCTGGATTCTTAAGATTTAAATGTCATCTCCACGATGTGAAGAAGTTCATGCTAGGGGAATTTATTAACATACCACAAATACATGCATGTTTGAGCGTCCCTGTAAACATTCCAAACAGCTTTCTATATCTATACATATTTTATGTTTATTCAAAGAAAACATGTTTTTGTGCATATATGTAACCAAACAAATCTCCAACAGATGAGGCCTTTTAATTGTTTTACTTGAGCGGTATTTTCCTCATGAAAGTTTAGGTTTCCTCTGTAAGGTTTGTATTTAATTTTTTTTATCTGTTTTGGTATTTTTTTTTTACGGCTATTCAAGGTGCTACATTTGAGGGTGTCAGGAAATTTTGAATGCGTTCAAGTCTTTTTACAGCATCCTTGCTCGGCAAATGCACCGGAAACCTTTCGAGTTCATTACATGTAACCAGAACCACCAACGAGAGACTTAATTCAGCCGTTCATTAGCCTATGCTTGGTGTCAAAAGATGTCAATAGGCTTCAAACCAGACTTTAGTCGCAAACATCCACATTGATTTTCAGTAGCCTTAGAGGAGACTAAAGAGTTAAATGCATTATTGGTTGGAGTTGTAGCATTTCTTTGTCTGTGTGGGTTTAGCAGCTCACTTGTTGATGATCTTGAGTTTGTCTCCTTTGTCAAAGCCCAGGTCTCCTTCATGTTTGGGGTCATAGCTGTAAATGGCCACCCCGATGTTATCTGCAAGGAAAAAAAAAAAACATTCATTGTTTTAGTTAGCTCAGATAAATTGAGATCAGTAACCATGGTTAGTCTTCAGGACATTGTGTTGGGGGGCGTTGAACTGTTGTCTGGATATTTTTTGACAAAATGCTGCGATAGTGAAGCTGAAAGCACAGATGTCCTTCACTCGTGCTGCAAAAAAATTCTGTCATAAAAAAACTTTTAGAACAGCCACAGTTTCCTTTCTAGAAAGAATAACTTCAGTTAAATTAATTAAATTAAATTAAAAAGTATTTTGTACGCAGGTGGGAATATAATGCTGCAAACACAGGTGGCTGGGATGTGAGGCACCAGAAGGATGCCTAATGTAACTTAGATTTAAATTAATTCTTTCACAAAATGTTGAAAAATGCGCACATATTGGTTCGCCGAAACTTGGATCAATTCACATAAAACACATATGACTTGTAAATTAGGTGTCATTCCAACCAAGGTAACCAACAAGTTGGCTATTTTCAAGCGTCAACATGGTACCCGAGCAGCGGGCTGGATCCGCAGCGTTCATTTTAAAGAAAGGGAAACTTATGCAGACAGAACAAAGTTGATGGAAAGCGGAAAACGCTGTGTGAACAGATTCTGACAAGACAACAATAATCAGTACAATCATCGCTTCCCGCTTGACTGGACAGGGCAAAGAAATATGTTCAACAATCTGACTGAACATTTATTTAATGTTACTTTTGCAGTGTCTCCCCCTCTGAGGCGAGATATTTCAAGCAGTGCTGTCCTAATTCCAATTAAAGAGATCAAGCGCTGTTTAACGTTTTCAAGTAGAGATAAAACAAAAGAAGCAACAAAGAGACAAAGTCAGAAGATATACCTGGTAGAGGTGACATCGGGGGCGTGTACTGTGACGGGTATGGAATCACCTGATCTGTGTACTGGACAGACAAAGAAAAAGACGAAGAAAACAGTGTAAGATTTCGGGAGATGTCGTATGTTTCCGGTTTGGGTTGCCGGTTCTTGACGGTAAATCGTCTTCGGTTTTGTTTTGGTTTTTTTTTTTTTTTTTTCTCTCTGCATAACAACTGCCTCTGCACATGCAGGTGGTTTTCTCCTTATTTGCTAATCTAATGGGACATCTCAGTGGCAGCGAGGAAACAAAAACACCACTGAGGGAATAGTTACACTCCTATTTAATCACACACACAAAAGACGGCTTCCCTTACGGTTATGTAAGTTATTCGGCTCTGCTGACCCGAAGCGGCTCGAGACAGATTGTACTTCATCATGTTTACCCAAACACAATGAATGGTGGGAGCCCGTTGGAAAGGTCACACCTTCGGGCCTCAGCTCACGTGCTGTCACTCACTTTCAGCCATTTCGCGCACTGGCGTGCGAACATGAGCCGCGTGTCCACTTACTGGATTGCACGACTGGGGAGGAATGGGGCAGTTGCAGTGTTCGCAAATCTCGTCCAGGTTCTCGATCCATTCGCTGTCTGAGTCCGAACTGCAGGCGCATCCCATCTTTTCTGCAATTTCAAACTGCAAGTTACTTTTTTCAGATAACAGAGTAAGGACTCATGCTTGTAAAAAAAAAACAGACAATACAACCCAGGACAACGTACGCCTTTGTATGTTCGTTTAATCATTTTAACTTTTTTGAAAAAGGTTCCAAAATCCTAAATCTTTGGTTTCGACGACGACTCTGATAGGATGCGACTGAAACTTTTGACTCAAAATGGAGGATGACTGAGGGGAACCTTTGCGCTTCAGACATACTTTAAACCGCTGACAGAGTTCAGGAGCCCCCGATTCGGCTTCAGACTCGAACGCCTCGCTTTAAGTAATTCGCAGCAATGTTAATCTCTTATAATCCGCCATCTGCATGTGCTGCGATTTGTATTTTTCCCACTAATGTGCCGTACGGACCGGCTTTCTCAAGCTCGCTCCGCTCCCCAGTTTGCCCGCTCATGGAAAAAGGGTCAGCGGGCTAATCGCCGCTGACGTCGGTCCCAGAGGCTTAAAGCTGCGCCAGATCTCCCGAGGTCTAAATAACTACCCACCATTTTCTGTAAAGAGGTCCTGAAGATGAATCACCGGGGGGATCACCCGGGGTATGAAGAAGCAACTTTACTGTCAGATCTCCAAGGGCCCACACACTTGGGGAGCCACACAAGTCAGCATTTTCCACTGAGGGACTATCCTCTGCTTTTTTTTTTTGTTATTATTACTAGCAGCTGAAGGCCTTTTCCAAATAAACTGTTGAATGCTAACAGGATATAGCAGACATGAACACAATAAGCGCACAGGATCTCCATGTTGAGGACAACTCAAGGAGACTTCTGTAACAGTCGGGACATACTTGAGACCGGAGGTTCGTGTTATGCTGCAATTGTCTAAATATCTTCAAAAAAAAAAAAAAAATTACCTTTAGCTCAGTTGTCCTGAGTAGTTAAATGTTCTGTTTGACAGAAAAGACAGTTGTAAAGTAAAACTTTAAAGTAAGCCTATGTAAAACTTCTGCCTTGGCATTATGATCGAATAAACGGACAGAAATAAAAGACAGAACTCCGTTACATGGATAAAATAAATGCATACGTCGTTTCCCCGTCAGCTGAAAATCAGATATTTGCAAAAACACACAACAGGAGGGAAACTGGCGTGTCTATATCTTTGTTCTTTGCGAGTACCCGCATGTTCAAGCTTAAACTTCTAAGGTCACTAAAACCATTGCAAGTTTTCGACTCACCTGTCGAATTAAATAAACCTTTCCTCAAGCGTTCCAACAATGTCAGATTTCAGATCCCGCCATCAAGATGCCCTTTATTCAGACCTGTATTTGTTCTGCGGAGCAGTAGCTTGCCGAGAGTCGAACTCTTTTACACACCGAGGACTTGGGTGTGAAGATGTCATCATCCGCCTCTCTTATTATAACTAAGACTGCAAACAGAGCTGGTGCCCTGTCTCGTACACACACACACACACACACACACACACACACACACATACACACATGGAAGAGCGACCCAGAGAGTTTCCTGTCGTTGAAACTTTGAGGGTTGCTCTGCAATCTTTCTAACAGGTGCTGAATGTGCAGCTGTGTTCGAGTGAAGGGGAACGTTATGGGCTCCAAGACAAGAAAGGGGGTCAGGACAGCGCCTTTCCCAAAAGATGAGAATGTTCCAATACAGTTAGAAAAGGAGGCCTTGGTAGGTAGTGACGCTACGCGCGTGTATTTTTGTCGTGGCTTTTTCGCCTTGCGACGTGGGAGTCACTGACCTTTGTAACGCGTCTCATCAGTGCACAGCTGACATGGTCAACCCATACAGCATTTAAAAATCACATGAGAACCTTAACGAAATGGATTATATTTACCCCTAAAGTGACACCACATTAGCAAAATCGTAGCAGCTGTGCTTCCTGTGTTGCGGGTTGAAACTCTTTTGGGTTTAGTACCACGAACGCAGGGCTGCAAGGCTCAGAAACATGATTTGTCATTTAACGACAATTAAAATATAGTTTTGCCCAGATTTAAAGAAAAAAAATCTTAAATCTAATAGAATCAGAATTGACAAAAATGAATCGCATGTATCACATTAGCGAAAACAAATATCATTTACCCGCAAAAAAAAAAAAAAAAAAAAAAAAAATTAAAAGTACATGTTTGGGCTATATTTTGCTACACATTGATTTCTGAGGTCTCTCTCTCTCTCTCTCTCTCTGAGCCCCTGCGTCTACATTTCAGACACCTCAGGCTGCAGGCCGCATCTCTTCTCTTGTGGTGAACGGATGCTGCTGTAGAGCTTGCACCGGCAGGAAGTCAGTCCAAGCATCACAGACAAGCGCACAGAAATATGCGCTGTGAAGGCTGCCACAGCTCAGATCGTGTCTCGCTTGAGATAAAAACCACCTGAATTCTCTCCCTTTTTTCCGTTAGAGTAAAATTCTGCAGAGATGTGCTTAGGATCTGTCACTTTTCACTCTGTGTGCTGCACAGGCGCGCAGAGTTGTGTTGTCAGCGTGTGTTTTTCGCCCTAAAACAACCAATAAATGGGCGTAATTAGCAGCAGGGATCCTCAGGTCGGAGGGGCCCCGCCGACTCAGGGTATTCCTGCTCCACATTTGTCACTGCTTCCAAACGTGGTTGGAAATCACTTTCTGTTACGCAATCGAAGTCAGATGCTATCGACGCGCAGAAAGTTTTTCCAGCACTCCTACAGCCCGCCTTGCGATGCAGGTGCAAGCGTCTTTCATGCTGCCGGCGCTCACTCGCACACGTCATGCCTGCTTGAGCTGATAGCTCTTGCATGCGTTATTTACACTGTAATATTAGCTTTAAAGGACATGCTCACCATAGGTATGTAGAAGAAAGGTTCAGGGAGCAGATAGGGAGACTATCTGCTGGGTAAACTTGAGTGGCATAAGAATAGGCCCTGAAGGTGCCCTACTTAGAGGTGTGTGCATTATTTTTTTTCCTTATATTCACCGTCATGTCTGGCGGTTCTGATCTCAAGTCACACGTGAGCTCATGTGTCCTGCAGCACTCCACATTATAGCCATTCAGTCCTCCCATTTCCCTTGGGAACAACCCTCCGCCGAGGAATATTTTGTTACTCGTTCTACAAATTGTGTGTCCGACAAAGAGTCTGGTTCTGCACGACCCTGCAGGAAACGAGCTTTATATTCAGATGCTGCGCCGTGTCATCAAAGAGAGAGAAACAGGACACTCGTGTGCAAGAGGTGGTTTTCGAACAGGGGGCAGATGATGGGTTAGAATGTGGTTACCACAGACAGTAGAAACAGACGGACAGAAATAACCTTCAGGCCATATACAGCACTCTGCAAAAATCTTGAGTCATCTCTGATTTATTTTATATATATATATATATATATATATATATATATATATATATATATATATATATATATATATATAGTAGTGTTGCACCGATACCGGTATCGGACGGGGCTCCGATCCAGCACTGAAATGGTGGTATCGGTATCGGCGAGTACCAATAAATAGGGCACCGATACCATTTTGATGTTTGTATGTCACTTGAACGCAGCCTTCTCTTCCCCGACTACTATTATTCATGTTATATAAGTTCATAAAAGTTGCACTATTTTTGGCATTTGAGAGCCAAAACTCAGGGTTTAAAAGAGATTATTCAATTATTAATGTAATTTTACTATCTTACTGTTGCACTACTATTATACATGTTATAATTTCACGAAAGTTGCACTATTTTGGCCTTTTAGAGCCAAAAGTTTATTCAACTATTATCACCCATTCCAGGTAGGCAATAAAAAGTTCTACTATCCTATGTAGTATGCAGTTCTTCATACACACACACAAACACATCAAATTCAATCAGTTGGCATCGGTATTGGCCAATACTGCACAGCCAGGTATCGGTTATCGGTATCGGGGCCAAAAAATGCATCAGTGCAACACTAATATATATCTGTGCATGCCACTTACTGGATTTTATTGTAGTATGAAAAGGTTTGGAATATAAAGTGATTTCCATGTCAGGAAAAGTTTGGGAAAACAACATAGAATTCGGAACATTTTCATGACTAGATTCCCCATTCGTCCGTCCGTCCGTCCATCTATCCATCCATCTGATTGTTTTTCCACCTAGCCATAAATCCATAGTGAGTGTTTGTATTCTTAGTTAAAATGGGCTAATATGAACTGAGAACTCTTAAACTTGAATTATTAAAGGAGTCCTTTCATGGTGACGTTTTTGTACAAGAAAGAAAGCAGTTCAGCCAAGGTATTCTCTTTTATACTCACATGCATAGTAAATACATTTATATCACAGTGTTCAACAACCGAAAATCTGCATAGAGTTTAATATTACACTTTTAGCTAAAATACATCAATATGTGAGGAGTAAAAGCACTTGTTGCTCAGCTATGAAACAAATCATTTATGTTGGGTGTGAACGTCTGCTAAGGGGGGGAAAAAAATAATCAACACTTGGTCAGCTTTATGCAACCAGTGCTCTGCAGTGTCTCAACATGCCACAGGGAAACAAAACAGCCTCCTGGCTTTTGTCACAACCATGCCGAGGCTGGAGAGATATTTTTGGTCCATGAGCGAGAGGTGTAAAAAAAAAAAAAAGAAGAAAATCATGAGTGTTGCCTCCTGCTTCCCGGTGGAAAGTGATGAAAGTTGTGAGAGTGTTGTTGTGTGAGGACGAGTTGTTTATTATGGAAACTCGCTGAGCATTTTCTTTATCTGATTCCACCAGGCCCAACGAATGCACACTGCCTCGGCGCTCTTTGATTTCATTAGAGCACGAGACGGCCTGAACTAGTTCAGACCAGGTTTAAACTTTGGTCTTTGATTTCATTTTCGCCCCTTTGATGGCAGCTTCATTTTTTTTGCTTCGGAAAATTACATTTTACAAGTCACAGACTTCGGTTTCAGTTGAATAACATGATGCACCATGTTGCCAAAAGTATTCAGATGCTTGGTTTTACACTCCTACAAACTCAACAGACATGCCATTGCTGATATATAGCCGTTAATAAAGTTTCCCCACCCATGTGAGATATAATGGCCTCAACTCCTCTGGAAACTCTTTCCACGAGGTTTAGGAGTGTGTTTGTGGAAATGTTTGACCATTTGTCTAGGAGGACGTTTGTAGGTCCAGTCATAATGACCTGGTTCTCAGTCTTGCCTCTAATTCGTCCCAAAGGGGTTCTATTGGGTTCAGGTCAAGGTTCTTTGCTTACGGACCTTGTTTTGTGCACTGGTGCGCAGTCAAGTTGCAACTGGAAGGTGTCCAAATGTGTTTACATGCTGCAGCTTGGAGAGGTCCTTTCAATGGAAGAAGATCCCCACAACATAATACCCCCCACCACCAATATTTATACATGGCACAGTGCAGTCAGGCCAGCGCCATTCTCCCAGCAACCTGCAAACCCAGACTCATTCCACTGGCAAAGAAACACCAACCTTCGAGGTCTCGCTCACTCAGCCCATCTCCAGACACCCTTTTTTCACTTCAGTTACTTCAAGTAAAGATTTACGTGCGTCCCATCCATTCTGTTTGTCCTGCAGGGTGTACTAAAGGGAACTGCAAAGTTTAAGGCATCATCCCTTCATGCATAGCTTTCCATTTAACAGCGAGATTCTTCAGATGTCTGTTCTGCTCTGGTTGCTAAGGTTTGTTTGGACGCGTCTTATAGGTCCTGCCGTGCTCTGAGCTAGTTTTAGGGAAGGCTGCCGGCTCTGGAGGACAGCACGGCCGCTTTCACGCCAAGGTCCAGCAAAGTGCTGGAAGGCAGGACAATGTGATCGACAAAGGGGATTAGCTAATGCCAAGCAGGGAACCCTGATTCATAGATCTAGAAAACCCACGTTTGATTCTCTGGAGACCAGCAGCAGTGCGCTTTCCACCACTGCATCCAAAGCTTTGTATTGCACTTCATGATGTAGGGTTTGGACAGAGGTGGTCATCCATGAAAGCCCATCCCCTGAAACTGTCTACACACACTGTTCTTGAGCTAATCTTAAGACCACAGAAAGCCTGGAGGTCTGTATCTATTGACTCAGCAAGGCTGATGGCAACTTTTGCACAGTTTATTCCGAGTATATGATTTTACATCGCTCAGCGCTGTTGTTCCAGGCTGCTCGCACTTGTTCTGATACCCCTATAATAAAAGACTGTGGCGTGTTTAGAAGTGGAAATCTCACAAATGAACTTTAGCTTAGGTCTGATCTTATCACCATACCACACTTGAGTTCACTGACATCCTAAAATTGCCTCAGAAATATTTGCAGTGCTGGATCTCATAGACCCGAGGTCATGGAGGCGATTGTAACATCTGGATTCAAGGACTTGTGGTTGTGCCTCAATGCTTTTGGGAATATAGTGCATCTATTCATGGTTATTGCTCCTGTCAATGGATCTGTATTAAAAAAAAACAAAAAAAAAAAACAGAATCAGACTCAGACCAGCAGGAAATTCTGGCAGCAGTGCAGAGGCGTGCCTGTCTTCCAGGTGAGCTCGCAGATACTTCCCCATTCATGTCATACCCTGACACAAATCAAGGTGCATATTTTCATTTTCGCTCCTGGCACTCGTCAGCGAGCCCTTAAAGAGGAAGTGACTCTAACGACATGCCTTGGACAAACACAGATGAGGATATGGGGACATCCTTCGCTGTGCTGGGTAACATCTGACCCTTTTCAACATAGTGAGAACCGTCTGGAGTTGATGTTCATCTTGGTGAGGCCCAGGTGCTTCAGAGGCGTGGAGAGAGCAAAGGCGGCCTTCATGGGGATGTCACACAGCAAGTCCGACTCCTCCCCACACTCCTCCAGCTCGTAGGTGGCGTCGTCGAGCATCTCCTTATGACGGTGGCACACCTGCTCCACTTTCAGCCGGTGGATCTCCCCACGCAGGCGGATCAGCTGGCGGGCCAGACGATTGTCCTGGACTTGCATCTCCCTCTGGGCGGTGGGGGGGAAAAAAAGGGAGAAACTAGGGTGAGATGGAATCAGCGGTTTTACCTCCGTAACAATGGGTGTAGGGTGGACCAGGAGTTGTTGTCACTGAAGCATCCTTGAATAACTCATCCTTCTATAATGAAAGCTCAAGGCGATGGCTAAAAAGGAGCGTTTATTGCATTTAATCAACCATCAACATTATCAACAGGTTTCATAAATTTCTTTTACATACAGAAAACATCAATAACTTCACAAACTGAAAGCAAAATGCACTTAACAAGAAATCCTTCATTCAAAGCAGTGATATTTTTATATATTGATGTGAACAGGGTTCTCCTTTGTTGAAGCCACAGAAATCACCCTATTTAAAACTCATTGGAACATATTTTCCGATTCTAAGTTATTTGCATGTGGTTGTTTGCAGGTGGAGGCTTTGAGAAAACAGGCTTCATATTGTTTGACAAGGTGTTTGTTTAGGCAGAGTAAAGCATGCCATCATTCTTGCTATCCTTGAATGAAGCCAAGCATTCACGCAGACACCCAAGGAGATGGTTATCTACTGTATAGTGAAGCAGGAAGCTGCTTTGCTCCTGACTTTATCAGATTTTGGTTTTAGAGAGCCCAGGATTAGATGCAAATCGTTTATGTCAAACTTGTGATAAGAGTTGAATAAAAAAAACAACAACTCACCAGCTCTTTTCTCAGAAACTCCAACGCATCATCAATGGTTTCGAAGCCGCATATGTTGCGCACAACCAGCTCCGAGTTGTCATTTCTCAAAACTGCCGGCATGGAGACGTCCCCTCC
>NW_023397156.1:0-25000 GCF_011125445.2 Fundulus heteroclitus | reverse complement strand
TTCTCAAACAGAGGCAAGGAAGTGATTTGAAGTGCGGGGTAGTTAGAAAGAAAGTTAATCTCTGGGGAGTTTTTTTTTCTTCTGAAGTCTGAGGGGGACTGATGGAGTTTTCTGAACACATCAAGACGGCCAACGTGGAGGATGTTGAGCTGCGACAGCCGCTGCACCCACCGAGCAGAGGGACCCTGTGCATCACCGGCCACCACCTGCTCTTCTCCGGGAGAGAGGAGGGCAGCTCCCAGCAAGTTCTGCTGCTGCTCAGGAACATCGATGCCATTGAGAAAAGGTGAGGGTAGGATCGGTCCAGCACAGTGAAGCATTATTGATTAAACGCAACATTGTTTATCACATGACTGACTTCTTAGAATAAGGATTTGAAACGAGTTTTTTTCCCCTTTTTTTTTTAGAATCATTACCTAACTTAATTCAGACTAAATGTCAACTCCTTAAATGTACAAATTCCAAGTTAAACCATTTGTTTTTGGACTACATTTGAAGTCACTGACATTTTCCCGCTTCCAAACCTGTGAATGAACTGATCATAACCGTGCCATTTAATCCCACCGTGTCTAATTACCCTTCCTTAAATCTGTCCAACCAGTGTGGAAAACCTTTTGGGCTATTCCGGCTTCCTCTCTAAGGCAGCCCACAGTGACAGGTTTGGAAATGTTGGTGTTGCCATGTGCCTGGCTGCTGTGTTTTGCCATTGTGCTGAAAAAAAAAGGAAATTTCACAACAAAATTACAGCAGCTCTCTGCAACTTGTCGTTGCCCTCCCCTTCTCCCCAACCCCCATGCTTCGCTGACTCCTCTCTGCCTCTTGCTGCTGCTTTATTTCAAATGCCTTGTGAAAGTATTGCTCAAACCACTTGAAACTATTTTGGGTCCCTGACTAAGAAAAGAGCACCTTTCATAGAAAACCCCGCTGTTTGGGTTAGGCCTTCCTCTTCTGCTGCAAGTTGAGCATCCTGCATTGCTGCAGTCATAGGCACGGCCTTGGAATAGGCCTTTGAATGGCATTGGGACGCCGTGGCTTTGTAAGGAAAGAAAAAAAAAAAACACGTGTGCATACTTTGTTTCATGTGTGCAGGATGTCTGCATCCTCGGGGACGATCACCATCAAGTGCAAAGATCTGCGCGTGCTTCAGCTGGACATTCCAGGCATGGAGCAGTGCCTCAACATTGCACACTCCATTGAGGTATTTATAGACATAAGTTAACAAGGACACAATGGATCAGAACATTTTGTCCTAAATTGTTACGGCATTTAGCGGCTAACTTCGTTTTTTTCCCCCCCGCAGACCCTGTCCAGTCTGGACAGGGTGTCGGAGATGTATCCTTTCTTTTTCAGACCCACCGACCCCAGCCTGCAGGACCAGTGGGGCCTCTCGACCCCCGAAAGACACTACGCTGAAACGGAGGAGCTGGTAAGCAACGTGCGAAGCTCGGTACGCTTGCTTAACACACCCTAGATAGTGCGTGTGGTAAAGCGGGACACAAAAAAAGCCCTAAAAAGGCAACCGTTTGTTCAACAACAATCCAGCAGGCGTATGACAGGAAAATGCCAGGGAGGGTGAACGTCAGGGTCACCTTTCAGGATATCCCTGTTGCTTAGCTTTCATTTGTTTTTCCTTGTTCCCAGAATGTTTCCCTGTTCGTGTCTTCTTTCTGGGAATAGCAGGGCACCACAGCTAAGGGTTGGGCAGTAAAGATTTTAGTTGTTGCCAGTGTTTTATGGACCCGATATTCTTCAGGTTGTTGGGATGTATGCATCGGGGTGGCCTGGTTACTGGGAGAAACGGACTGGAATTTGCACGCCTAGACATTTCTATTGTCATTGATTCTTGGGTTGTTGTTTTTTTTTTTTTTATTGGTTGTTTGAAGCCATTCTACAGAACACTGCAAATAGTTCAATTTACTGTTTCTCTCTAAATCCTGAACATGTTAAAGAGCCCATATGTTGCTCACTCACATATGCACATTCCAGCAGTACCTCTGATTTTAGTTACTGTCTCTTTAAGGCCTCTCAATGAAATTCAGAGATTTCAAATTTACTTACCCTATTTGTTCCAAATAGGGTAAGTAATCCAAAAATATTCTAAATTAGTTACGTAGTCAAGCTTTTCAAATGAGTCATTGAGTACTTAGCTGTAACATAACTTACAAAAATCGTGGTCCATTCAGGCTTCTTGGAGGCTTTTTTAATATGGTCTTGGGCAGCTCTTCCCCAAGTATTACTCTAAGGGTTTTCTTTGGACTCTTCTTGTGTTCTCACTTCTTGGAAGAACGCAGCAAAGACCTGGCATAGGACAAGAGAGAAGTATCATCTTTCAATCGATATCTACTGCAGTGGTCTCAAACTCAAATCATTGAGGGCCGGCATCCTGCAACCTTTAGATGTGTCCCTTGTCCTACACATATTCAGCTAAACAAAAGGAAACAAATACAGTCCTTTAGACTCAATACTGCTAACCAAGGTCCTGACTAAGGCTGGGCGATATGGATTAAAAAAATAAATCTCCGATTTTATCATATCAAATCCGATTAATCGATTTTTTCCTCCTTTTTGTTTCATAAAAAGAAATTAAAGAAATTATTTTAAAACCTTGCTTTTTATGTCAAGTATTTCGTCAGGGAGTTGACCTGAATTCGAAGTGCAACTAAAAACAAGCTGTGAAACATGCTTGTAAAACAAGATGGCAGCCGTGCCATTATAAACAATGAAAATATAACAAAACATTTGCTGCTAGTGGTATTACACATTGAGCTAAGAACAGGCTTCACTGCACTTGTGAACATCAAACTAAGTTTAAAAAAAAAGTAAATAAGTAAATGAAGTACCTCGTATTATGGTAAAAAAAAGTTTCCACTTAACAATATTTTGACAATACATTTGCCTAAACATATATTCAGCATCACATGCTGTTCTCTTCATGGAAACCCAATGAGTGAACTGGCAAAATAAAATCCAGATTTTCCAAAAATGAAATCTTAAAGAATTGTAAATTCGATTAATCGATTAAATTGATTAATCGCCCAGCCCTAGTCCTGACAATCTAATTTAAAATCGTAGGCTCAACATAGGTTTCCCCCTTGACTGTTAGGTTAGAGTTAAAAGGTTTAAGAATGAAATATTCCTCTGGAAAGGGGCGCATAGTGGACTGAAATAGCTGCAAAGTCAAAGGCCTTTTGAAAACATTTAGGCCTTATGGAGTTATTGCTCCAGACCAATTTAAAAAGATTTCAAAATGTCTTACTTGTTCAAAATCGAAACATTGAGATGACATTTTTGCACCATGACAAAAAAATAAATGTTTCTGGAGCAATGTTAGGGTTCAGAGTTGGACATATATGGATATGGACATAAATATATCAACCCTCATTTATGGATAGCCTGATACAGCAGGGATGTATCTGACAGATTTAAAGTAATGTTTGACTGGAAAATCCCCTGATTCCCTAAGAGAAGTCAATGAAAGTCTTTAGCTATAGCCAGTTAGCCTAGCATGAATCAGGTTGGGTGTTTACAGATTCTAAATGTGATCTCGCTTCATTTTCAGCATAAGAGATGGAGACTGAGCAGCGTAAACAAAAGCTACTCGGTGTGTCCATCCTATCCTCCGGCGGTCATTGTTCCAAAGTGCATCGACGACGAAACGCTGCAGAAAGCGGCCAAATTCCGGCAGGGTGGCCGCTTCCCTGTCCTGTGCTACTATCACAGGAAGAATGGCATGGTGAGGCTCTTATGCTGGCAAGATTATCTGTACCCTTTGAACTGTTTTATATCTTTGTTAAAAACACAACGTTTATTTTATTCAGATGTTATGTGATAGACCTACACAAAGTAGTGCATAATTGTGAAGCACAAGATAAGTTGGTTTGCAAAATACTACCTTAGACGGTGAACATCTCACAGATCACTGTTCAAACCATCATCCAAACAAAATGGAAAAGCATATGGCAAAACTGCCAACCTACCAAGGCATGGACAGGGCAAACCAAGTGTTAATCAGAGGCCAATGGGAACTCTGGAACAACTTCAAACATGCATGGCTTAGGTTAGGGAATCCGTTGACAAGACAAATGTTAGTTGTCCATGTGCAAATCCGTGCCCGTATTCACAAAGATTCCTGAGACTAAAAGAAGCACTTAGCGACGTCATTTTAGGAAAAATCTTAGAATTAGGGCTGGACGACAAAGAAAAAAAGCATATCGATAAAATAGAACTCATATTTAGTGATCAACAAATTCAAAACATAGATTTTATATGCAGCTCTGGCCATTTTATGCTGTTGCTTAACAACCTATTTTTAGATATAGAACATACAAACACTGAATTTGAATTCAACCCTTTATTCGACCAACTTTTTACCAAAACTACAAGTATTTAAAACATGAAAGAGAACACGTGCTCTCTGAACCCTATGAAGGGGGCGGAGCGTTCCTGGGTCTGTGTTTGTGATTGGTTGGGAGGATGTAACGACTGTAATATTAACCTACATGATAGGCTAGAATGAAGGAGGAAGGAAAACTGTTCTATTGAACTTTTTATTGACCCTTTTTTCTATCATCCATATACGTCTATCAATCGATATATAATGTTATTGAATTATCATCCAGCCTTACTTAGAATTACCACAATTATTACCTCAAACAATTATTACCTCAAACAAAAAGATTTTTCTTAGAATTTTACCTCAGTAAGATAAAGGCTATCCACAAAGCATCTTAGGCCTTAAGAAAGCTCCTAAAGGGAAAAGATGTTAGGAGTAGTAAGGAGGACCTTTAGTGAGCCTAAGAGTGTCTGAAGCAGGTAGATGGCGGAAACAGAGACAAATGGCTGATCCACCAGCTAAACAGTGGAGGAAATGAGAACATACACTTCCTTAACAAACATACAAATATAATATTTAGATAAGATAAACTTTATCATCCCCATAGGGGGAAATTAATTAGTTTCAGCAGCCGAGCAGGTTAAAACGGCTCTGCCTAACATCATTTTATTGAGGATAGATAAAAAAAAAGTTGGATAATCAATCAAATGTGGAGAAATTTTCAAAGAATATATAAAAGAGGTGAGAAAATATTTTCTATATTGCATGATAATGTCAGTAGCCTAAATGGAATTTCACTTGTGTGATGCTATCTCCTCGCTTCTGATTGCTGCACGGAGCGCTTCACTTTCCAGGCTGGTGCGTAAAAGCAACAAAATGCACAGAGAAAACGGTGCATTAATCTGCGGTAATACGATTCAATTTGCCTATTTGCGACATGATCCACGGACCAATTTAACTTTTAACACTCCTTCTCCTCCCAGAGATGACCAGACAGATGCGCTGCTGTTCTTTTTTTTATTTATCTTTATATTCTTTGTTTCATGTCGGCCATTTTGCCAAATATGACCGCTTTATACAAGCAGGCAATCCCAGTAAAATGCTGACAGGTGAGTGCGCATTAATATCAAAGAGACAAAAGTAGCAAAGTTACTGGCGAATAAACATAAAAAGAAGCAAATCAAGATGAGGATTTCAATAAGTGGATTCAAAGCATTTTAATGCTGTGTGAGAGTCAATAAATTGTGCTACTTTTTATCATCATGAGACGCTAATTTCTCTCCTTTGATCACTGAGAGCCGCTTGTGAGTTTTTTTCTTTTACTATCAACCAATCACAGCTCTTAAAAGACAGCGTCACATCTAGCAACGGGGTCAACCACACCTCCTCACTAAGATAAAAAGTTCTGCCATCTCCTTACTCAGAGTCGCTCTCAGCAACTATCTGAATTCACACCTTCAAGCTAAGACTCCTAAGGCAGGAATTTTTACACTAAGATAGGAGCTCTCTGAGAGGACTCTGAGGATCTCTGTGAATACGAGCACTGATCATTATAAAAAACTTAAGTCCACTTCACAGATTCCCACAAGTCATGAACGCGTCTCGCATTGAAACGCGGGGGCGGAGGCATCACGGCATGGATATGATCTCCTTCAGACGGGATAGGAATGTGGTCAGAGTTGATGGGAAGATTGCCCGATTTCAGGCTCTACATGTGCAAAGCTGGTAGAGCCACGGCCCAACAGACTCGCAGCAGAAGGTGGTTGAACGAAGCATGGACTCAGAGGTTAAAGAGATGCACGCACGCTTACCATGTATTTACCTATAAATCCTAATAAAGCACGTTATAGTCTGTGGTCGTGACCAGACAAAACGTGAAAAAGCTTCAGGGGCATGAGCACCTCAGCAAGCACGGTCCAACGTCTAACCAGGGCCGTATTTCCTCAGGTGATCATGCGCAGCAGTCAGCCGCTGACGGGTGCCAACCGAAAACGCTGCAAGGAAGACGAGCTCCTCCTTCAGGCCGTGATTGAAGACTCAGATAAAGGTTTCATAATCGACACTCGCTCAAGCCAACAGGTTCAGCAGGCTCGGATGACGGGCGGAGGTTTTGAGTCCAAATCCTGCTACAACTGCTGGAAAAGACTTCACAGGCAGATGGAAAGGTCCGTAGGAAGCGTGTTGTTGACTTTGCAGACCTAACCAGAGCCAACCTTCTCAATCTCCGTTGTCTTGTGTGCGGGTTCAGGGGTAAGCCCCTCCAGGAGAGTCTGATCAAACTGGTGGAGGCCTGCGGGGACGAGTCCCACAACGTGGACCGCTGGCTCAGTAAGCTTGAGAATTCAAAATGGCTGTCTCACGTCCAGACGGCTCTGTCCACAGCTGGCCTGCTGGCGGAGTGCGTGGAGAGGTAGGAGCAACACCCACACTGTGTGCAAAAGGAGATTACACTCGTTGTGCACCTACATTTGTGCAATTACAATTGAAATAACTAACTCATCAAAGGATTTCTCACACTAAAATTATTGACAGCTACTGTGGCTTTAGGTGGAACCGTGTAAGTTTTAAATAACCGATCGCTCATTGGTAAAAGAGGAAGCAAGCATGGCAATGGATCAGGCAATAAAAGCTGAGTAAGCATAAAAAAGATGAAGCTTTTAATATTTTTTTTAAAAACTGATCTACTTTGAATCTGTTAAAGAAAGGCGTAAGGTTTGTAAAGGAGCAACGTTACACAAAATGTAAGGAAAGTAAAACGCTGGTTTTTGCTTCTAAAGCATCCTTAACTGAAGAATGAACGTGACTCTTTTTTTTTTTCATCATGACTGTTTTGTTTTTATCCAGGGACGGTCATTCAGCTCTGGTGCACGGATATGAAGGCACCGACTGCACTCTGCTCGTCTGCACTCTGGCCCAGCTCATCATGGACCCAAGCTGCCGCACGCTGGAGGGCTTCCTGTCGCTCCTGGAGAGGGAGTGGCTGCAGGTGGGGGGGGGGGGGGTGGTTGGTGTGTGTGTATGAAAAAAAAAGAAGGTTCTAAACCATATGTCCTTATTTGTTTATTTTATTTGTTCCTTTAAGACCACATTTTAGTGGATCATATATTTATGAATGCATTGGGTAAACAGTTCACTTCAATAATCCCTACCTAACATTGTAAAGAACACGGGGCCTTGCAGAACGTCTAACTCCATCGTGTTTTGTCGAGTTACAGCCGAAAACTTTGCATGACTTTGGTTGGTGTTTTATGCGACCAACCAGCACAAAGTAGTGCATCAATGTGAAGCGGAAAGAAAGCCTTGCCACAGATTCTCCTTTGGGTTCATGTCTTTACTTTGACTGGGCCACTCTAGGATTATCCTTTATTTAGCTCTAGTCAGTCCCATCAACCAGGACATGCCTTCTTGTTAGGTATTCATGGCGGTCAGGGGGTTCATTTTCTGGCATACAGTATTTTGCATCTTGGTCTGAAAGTAAAAAATGTATGCCAAGCTCCTTCAGAATTAGAAGCCTCTGGAAGCTTCCCCGAATAATGAGTTCCTTGCCGAGCCTTTAGGTGTTTAGTTGGGAATCAAGTTTGGAATCATTTTTAATAACATAACCCTAATTTAAACCTTTCCATAACTTGCTTTGTTCCTTTGCACTACATGATGCTGTTTGTTCAATCATCTTCTCTAGCAGACCTGTAAAGCCTTCACAGAACAGCAAATATTTAGACAAAAAAAAGTCTTTTTGTTTTTGTTAATTTGATCTCGTGGTCCTTTCCTGCAGGCGGGACACCCGTTCCAGCAGCGGTGTGCCCACTCGGCCTTCTCCCACGCTCGCCTCCAGCAGGAGTCTCCCATCTTCCTGCTCCTGCTGGACTGCGTTTGGCAGATATGGCGGCAGTTCCCCTTGGCGCTGGGCTTCTCCGAGGCGCTGCTCCTCAGACTGGCAAATGAGGTCTACGCGTCAGACTACGGCACGTTTCTGTGTAACAGTGACCAGGAAAGGTCAGCTCCGCAGTGCCGGTTGTTCACTCGGTCCAGATTGTAACGCAGGAGCTCATCCGTGTTGTTCGCTGAAACCAATTCTCACTTTCAGGTGTGCCCTGGGAGTGAAGGAGAGGACTCACTGTTTGTTCAGGGCCCTGTTGAGGCCAGCAGAGCGAGATTACTACTCAAACCCTCTGTACGAGCCCACAGAGCTGGCAATCTGGCCCTCAGTTCACCCTCAGTCGCTGCAGCTGTGGCAAGGTGAGCTGCCATTGGTGCATTCATGCCTCTCTCATGTTGCAGATTCGTATACAAGAACATGACAGCGATCGGTCTTTGTGTTTTGATGTCATCCCCCAGGCTTTTTCCTGAGGTGGACGCAGCAGGCGCGTCACCTTGAGGCGGTTCAGGAGGAAATCAGGAACTTGGTCAATGAGTGGGCCAGGATGACACAGAGGTGATGACGCCCCTACGAAGACGTTCCAGCTTTAAGTCGGAAAATGTCTCACAGAGAAACATTTACATGTTTCGTCCATGTTTAAATGTACAGTATTTTTTTTTACATCTTCATAAATCTTGAACTTTAAAAAAAAAAACAGTGTTGTCACTTTTTTTTTTTTTATTTGGGAAAATAGACAGAAAAACATTAATCTGCCATGATTTGAGATTCAAACATCCATTAATTTTTAATACCTTCCTAACCCTGTGATTTATTGCAATATAAGGTCAACGGCCGCAATTAAACCTTAACCAAACCTTAATTAAGCATATTTTAAGTGTTTTTACTGTTGATTTTTAAATGTTATTTTCCTTTTAATATCAGCCTATGGTGAGCATTAACCTGACGCCGCCAGATAGATTTGCTTCGCATATCCATCTGGAAACCTTCCGTTGAAGTAATTTTGGGAAGGGGCGAAAATACTGGTTAGCTGATTGGCCTATGTTGGTGATAGACAAGCCAAATAAACCAATCAGATCAACGAAGCATATGACGTACTCGTCAACATGCTTCGTCGTCGCTCTGTTACGAGCGACGACGAAAACACAACCACAAGCCAAGCTACTCTTGCTGCTGCAGGTAAAGGCTCGTTAGCTCAGCAAAGAAATACTCTGTAATTCCGATAAAACTTACTCGATAGCCACGCTAACGCTAGTTTCATCGGCTGAAGCCGCCATGTTCTTTAGACTGAACTGTTGCGCTTCTCGTTGCGTCACACCTCAACCCGCCTCAAAGCCAACGCTGATTGGACGTTCGTTTGGTGAACGGCTCCAAATTTTCTTTAACGGAGAGTAGCCAGACTGATCTGCGAGTGAAACCTTGAAAGCTCGCGAGATCAGGATGGTCTCACGAGGCTAGGTGAGCATTACCACAAGGTAATTGCATAACATTACCACAAGGTAATTGCATAACAATTTCTCCAATTAAATGGTAAACTTCCATTTAAGCCCTTTCATTAGACTCTTGTGTGTAAATATACACTGGCACCTGATGGAGAGCCAGTGTGGCCTGATGGTTAAAAACATGTAACTTCAATTAACTAAGGACGAATATATGTGTTAAAACTGTTGGGATTGAATTCACCCATAAAAGTGGACGTCATGCATCACTGGCCATATTGTACATAAACATCTTCACCATTGCTGTGAAAATTATGTTCTTGAAGATATTCTAGCAATGCTAATTGTTCTGCAGGCAAATAAATAATTTTTTTAATCAAAACAATATTTTCTGCAGATTAGTTAAATTACAGTGTTTTTTTAATTACTATCATTAAGTACAGTACATGAACAAATGAACAAATTACTACAAAAGTACTAAGAAATGTTCACACATTTTATTAAAGAATGCCATTTAATTGCACATAAACAACAAACGTTAACCATGCTGCGCTCATTAAACCAAAGTTATCAACAAAATGCATTGTCTAGCCGTGGAAGAAGCTGCGGCACGCTGCACCCCAGGAGTAGCTGTATCCCCCTCTGGCTAAAATAATTTCAGGGAGATTAGCCAGATCTTTTAAGCCGTCTACATGAAGGATTCTGTCGGTCCAACTTTCAGTCTGGTCTTCATATATTTCTCAGAGAGCAAACTTTTCCTCTTTGAACAGCTCATACGAAGTTAAACCTGTGGCGTCTCTATCTGATTGTCCAGTCATGTTGTTTCATAATCAACAAAAACAACAACCCACAATAGGTCCTGTGCTGACATGTTAGGACTGTTGGAGATGATTTTGCTGTGTTTGAGACCTATTTAAAACCATTTCCAGACTCATACAACTTTATTTCTGAAGTCCTCTGACAGCTCGCTGTCACCTTAAGAGTCGTTAAGGTGAACGCCAGACTAATTGTCGGATGTTTAAAGTACCAAAATGCTGAGTAATAACGGGCTCCTGATAAGATCCACTTGTTTATTTTGCCTGTTTTGAGTAGGAATAGATGTGTGGGAGTCCTATTATACTCCTCAACAGAAATAGCATTTATTCCTGAAAATTTTAAACATACACTTTCAATTTGGTTATCTTACTTAAATCCTCAGTAAAAAAAAAAAGTTTACCATATAAGAGGATCTCCAAATATATTACAAAACATGCTGACTTTCATACAGATTTTTTTCCCTTCCATATTGGTGTAAAATAAAGACCTTGACGAAGCGTTGTGGGGCTAATATCCAAGTCAAATGAGGATGACGATTGTGACAGAGCATGCGAACATTTCAACAAGACAAGGGTTGGAGCACCAGATGTGCTGATGGAGTTGATGTAGCTGGAGGAGGTACCGATGCTGAACCAGCGAAGGATTTTGAGGAAACTGAGGATTTTCCTCCTGACAGAGCTCCAAGAAGAAAAAATATCAGATATCCTGACGCTTTCATTTACTTTTTTTTTTTATTCAGTCCAATAAGCAATTACTGTTGTTTTTGTAAAAGTGTTCATTTTAAAACAGAGAGTTCAACGGGAAGGCTAGCTGTGTTAAATTTAAATATAGAACATGGTAGGATATATGGTGCATTTGAGAAGATCGTACATTCTAGTTCGGATTATAGTTATTTTTTAGTTGTTCTAATTGTATAGCCTCAAATAATGTTTTACCAATATACAGATTTCAAAGCCTAAGTCTACAGTTTTGGACCTCAGTGGATGTGAATGACCTGCTGAAAGGTACATATTACAAAAATTTATTTCACTTGCGTTATCCCTAAAGACAAATTCAAACACTTGAGGGGTCAAAATGCATTCGTACAGGGGATATAACCACGCATTATGTACAGTGGAAGGATATCCAACTGGCACACCCCTCAGTCCTGTTAAGCTCAGCTAAACAGTCTTCACAATACAAATCCCTGTGCACAGCAAGTCAGCATGTTTGCCCACACCGAGCTTCGCAGGCTAGAGACTCCAGTCCAGCTCAGTCAGGGGGGCACAGGCCGCTGTGATTGCACAAAGGTGGACCAGAACCACATCGCCCAGCATGTGTCTCTACACCTGCATGTTTGTCCAGCGGTTACTGGGAGATTTGTGGCAGTGATTCTAGCACACACACAAAAGCAATCTTACAAGCTGTCATTTCATAGTTTTGTGTCGAGGAATTGTTGTGGATTTACTGAGTTGCACCAGCTGACTTTGGATCGAAACTCACCGGTCTGGGATTTCTGAATTTGTCAGCGTAAAGGTAATTTATGTCTTCTTTTTCCTTGACGTGTAGTAAGCTAACAATTATGATTGTCGTGGTAATGAACGGTAATCGGTTTGCCGTTTTTTTTTTTTTACCTTCCTAAGGACGGCTACGGGACATGCAGCCCGGCGTTCAGGTGCGTATGCCCACGGCCGCACTGGGCCTGCTGTGCCGAGGCTGTCTCAGCAGGGCGCAGAACCGGCCCGGTCGCAGCTTCAGTTCTTGGCCCAGAAAGATGAGTAGGTGGAACAGCGAGGAGCCATGCAGCGCTGATCCTCCTCAGGAAAACCCGCGTGTGCTCATCACAGGTGAATCCAATTTCCAGCACTTTGCTCCTTATGATTTGTCTGTGTTGGCCACTGAATTCACGTTTTCTACCCCTTCCCCTTCCACTGTTTTCTATTGTTGGGCATTAGCTCTTACAATGAGAGGGGGTTACCTTGGTGATGAGCATCTAGTGAGCGAAGTAAGAGGAAGTATTCCTCAGATCTTTTCTAAGCAGAGGCACGCTGTCACATGAGAAGAAACGTGGCGGTTTAAGGACGACGGGCTCGTGTTGTTTAGCAGTTGTCATCAAAAGCAGAGCACCAGAGACATGTGCACTTTGTTTTCAAACTGCCTTTGCAGCAGGACCTCATTTTGACTCATCACAATAGAGTGGGAACAGACAGTGTCTGTGAGATAAAAGGAAGGGGAATAATAGCCTTGGGTGGCTTTTTGTTCTGGAATAAAGCCTTGGGGGCAAACAAAATCCCCCCTTTTTGTCTTGCATTCTTGTGTTTTCTAAATGCAATTACAGCCAAATGTGTAATGATGTAAAAATATGAACTTTTCTTTTCTCCTGGCGAGGTAAAATATACGGATGTGTCTCTGTGCGCAGGTGGTTTGGGGCAGTTGGGTGTGGGGCTTGCTCAGATGCTGAGGTGAGTTCTACACTATCTCCTTACATCTTAACGTTAAAATGTTTGAGATTTGATGTTTGTTAGAAGTGCATTCATTTCCAGGAACCAGTATGGGCCAGAGAGTGTGATCTTGTCAGACATCAAGAAGCCCCCACCACACGTTTATGCTAACGGTAAGGAAGAGTAATCTCTGCTTTTTGGAAATGCTTTTATTCTTTCCCATTTTCTGATCCTCGTGAATTTTCTTTTAAGGCCCGTTTGTCTATGCCGATGTGCTGGACTACAGACACCTCAGAGAACTGATCGTAAATAACCGCATTACCTGGCTGGTCCACTACAGCGCCCTGCTCAGTGCCGTGGGCGAGGCTAACGTGGCTTTAGCACGAAAGATTAACATCACGGGTCTGTTCTGATAGCCGGTGTTTACACGTATCCCCTTTTCATCAAAAGTTTCAAGCTGCTCATATCTCGGTTTCTATTCCCCATCCAGGTTTGCACAATGTCCTGGACCTGGCCCTGGAGAACTGCCTTCGCCTCTTCGTCCCCAGCACCATTGGAGCGTTTGGTCCTTCCTCTCCACGCGACCCCGCCCCCGACCTCTGTGTCCAGCGTCCAAGAACCATCTATGGTGTCTCGAAAGTGCATGGTGAACTGATGGGGGAGGTAAGATCTTAAATTACGAGTTTAAATTGAACACAATAGTGAGAAAATATGCCGCCTTGCAAAATACGCCACCTTGCAAAAGTTCACATTTAGTCACATTTATGCACAAAATTCAATGTATTTTACTGGGATTTGATGTAATGGGCCAACGCAAAGTAGCGTATCACTGTGAGGTGGAAGGAAAAATTATATAATGGTATACATTCTTGTTACATGTAAAAATCTGAAAAGGGTGCCATGCGGTTCTATTTAGCCCCCTTTTAATCTGCAGTTAAAATTCAGAAGCCACCTAACTAGTAAATAAAGTCTGCTAATTAATATCAGAATAGATACAGCTGTTGGTAAAGGCCTCAGAAGTTTAGTGAACAGCAGCATCATGAAGATGAAGATACACAGCAGACAGATAAGGAATAAAGGTATTGAGAGTTTGGATCAGGGTTAGATTAATAAACAATATCCCAAGCTTTGAACATCTAGAGCTCTCTTCAGTCTACAATATGTGAGTGGAAAGTGTTTGGCACAACTACAAACCTACTAATTCATGGCAATCCACCTAACCTGAGAAGCTTGGCAAAGGGAGCATTAGAGAAGCAGCCAAGAGGCATATGGAAATTCTGGGAAACCTGAAGAGATCCACAGCTCCAGAAACGACTCTGTCAGCAGAAGAAATATTAGTTGTCCACTCCCCAAATCTGCCAGTTCTGGAAGAATAGCAGGAAGTAAGCTATATGTTGAAGGAAAACCCACAAAAAGTCAGTTTAATAGTTTATCTCAAGCCATGTAGGGAACACAGCAAACACGTAGGAGAAGATGGTGAGATAACACCAAAACTAAACTTTTGGCATATTTGGAGGAAATCTAACACTGCACTTCGCTGTGGTGAAGCATGATGGTGACAGCATCATACTGTAGGGATGCTTTTCTTCAGAAAGGACAGGGAGAGATGCCAGTCAGATTTGATAGGAAGAAACCAACAGCAACAATGAAATATTTTAGGTCCAGGCATTTTTAAGTGTTATATTAGGCCACACAAAGTCCTGTCTTTTTCAATCCAGTATGACTGAGCTCAAGCTAAGTATTAGGTTGTTGGTGCAGAATTCAAATGGTTGGCACATATTTCAGATTTTTATTTTATAAAAACATAGTTTACATTTTTTATATATATTTTAAAAAGATATGTTTGCCACTTTGTGTTGATCTATCACACAAATTTCCAGTAAAATAAATAGAGGTTTAACGCTGTAATGTGACATGTGGAAACGTTCAAAAGGTGTCTATACTTTTGCAAGCTAGGGAAGTTTTGTTAAAAAAACGAAACAATTTAAGTCATTTTTTTCCCTGAAGTATCTCCATCATAAATATGGCTTGGACTTCCGCTGCCTGCGATACCCCGGTGTAATATCAGTCAACACGCCTCCTGGTGGAGGAACAACAGGTACTTCTCACCTCACAAATAGTTATGTTCAATCCATAAGCTAGATGGGACCGACTACAACCAGAAGACTTGTGTTGTTCCAGACTATGCTGTTCAGATCTTCCACGATGCTCTCAGCACCGGTCAACATGAGTGTTACCTGCGACCTGACACCCGTCTTCCGATGATGCATATCTCTGACTGCCACCGCGCCACGGTAGAGTTTATGCAAACTCCAGAGTGCCAGCTGTCGCTGCGCACATACAACATAGCTGCCATGAGCTTCACCCCAGAGGAGCTGGCCCAAGAAATTCGCAAGCATCTCCCGCACCTTAAGGTCAACTACAATCCAGACTCTGTCCGGCAGACAATTGGTATGACTTACTGTCACTGATATGCAAACTCAATGTTACATGCGGGCCGTTTTGTATTTATGCCGCTGACCAAAAAAATGATAGAAGTGTTTTGTAATAAATACAAAAACAACAAAGAAGAGAGCGTAGACAGAGTTAATGGTTGCAATTACTCTATCCATGTCTGTAGTGGAGATTGACAGAGCTACATGTAGGAGAACTACAGGACCAAAAGAAAATAGAATATATTGTTTCATTAAAAGAACATCAGAGAACAGCTCTGAAGGCTTTTGTTGGTGGAAACGGTGTTTTCGCCCTTCTCCCGAACGGATTTGGCAAGTTTTGTTTTCCGGGTCGCGCCGGTGGCGGAGCGGTTAGCGCGAACCATATTAGGAGGTCTTTAGTCCTCGACGCGGTCGGCCCGGGATCGACTCCGACCCGCGGTGCTTTGCCGCCTGTCTTCCCCCTCTTCCTGTCAGCTCACTGTCAATAAAAACGCATGGCACTAGAGCCGAAAACACAATAAAAAAAAAAAAATAAAGTTTTGTTTTTTCCTACGTCACTCTCATCAGCGTCACGGGTTGGCTTCGGTAGTTGAGTGGTTGAAATAGCACGTCGATAAAGATGACAAACAAGCGGCTTATCCAATCATATGCAAGGATTTTTGATAAGGCCCAGCCTTCTGAAAACGCCATTCCTATGGATCTGCTCAGATGGATGTGAGTGAAGCTAGGCGGAGCGACATCCATCTGGCTAGGGTCAGGTTAAGCCCTGGGCCTGCATTACTTTCTATGGAAAACAATAACAAAGAGCCAACACAAAGTGAATAGCGCCAATAGCTCTGTCAGTGACTCAATACAAGAAAGAGAGACGACTATACACATAAACACAGGGCCAGGAGTAGTTTCGGAGGGAAGGAAAAACAAAAAAGGGTTCACAATTAGTAGCTGCAATGACTCCATCAATGGCTCTGTCAAGGAAAGTGACATGGCCACCCACGGAAGCACTGGGTGAATAGTACTTTCTATAGAAAGGAGCAAAAAATAAGTTAATGGTATCAACAGCTCAGTTACAAGAGTAACAACATGTAATTTCAAGTGATTTGTTAACTAGTCTGACTGTTTCTGAACCAGTAAGGCTTTTTTTTTATTACCCAGAAAAACATTTAATTTTATGTAATCTTCTTTTATTCCTAAATGAGCATTAAAGCTGTTCTTGAAATCCCACCATGCTAGCATATTCTAACTGACGTTTTTGCATTGGGTTACTTTGTAGCAGACAGCTGGCCGGTGAGATTCGATGACTCCAACGCCAGGAGGGACTGGGGCTGGGCACCCACCTTCGGGCTGGAGGAGCTGGTGACAGACATGCTGCTCTCCGTTAGAGACAAGCGGACCAGGGAGGGATTTCCAGTCAGCTAGCAGTACCTTCTCAGCCCCCGAGAGGCAGATGCCATGCCTCTGGGTTTCTTCAGCCCGCGTTTACCAGCAACTTTCTTTTACTTCACTTTGACAAAGCACCAACGGGCATTCTGTGTTTTACCAGGAACTCTTAGTCAGAGCCTTTTAATTCACAGTAGAAAGTGAAATGTCTCACTCTACTTCAGGGAATCATACACTGTTGTACAAGCTTTTTTTTTTCCACATTTGTTCTGTGTCATGTAATAAGCATCACTTTACACATGAGCAAGTTGCCACGGAAAGCTGAAAAAACACAAAGGAGATCTGTAAATGTCACGTTTCCTGCACGCATCAACACAACTGTCTGTTACAGTGTATCTCACAATGGACCTCATCTTATACTCTGGACTGTATTTACACTATTGTTCATTCTGGCTGTCTTTTAAAGCACTCTTTTATGACATGCAAAATAAAATTACTAGACATTTGATGTAGAATTGATGATGGGAGGTCATTATTTATTTCTTTATTTTGCCAGCATTCTGTTTGAATGACTCTTATCAAACATTATTTACTTTGGAAAAACATTGTAGGAAATGTGGTGTACACTGAACCACAACGCAAATAATAAATATGTTTTTCAGCCAAAGTACTGTGTTTTGTTCTATCCATAGAAATGAGGATGCTTTATAATGAAATGTAAATAACATCCCCCAAAAATATTTTTAAACCATTTCAATTTGTCAACTCTACTTTTTTTTAAAAAGCAAATGATTCATCTTTGAAAGGGAACTGACAAAAAATAATTTCTGACAATTGGTAGTTTTTCACTTAGCACAATTATTTCAAAAGTAAAAGGTGGAATTTGATGCGTTGAAAGAAAAGATTAGAGCTTTTAGTTTGTATTCCTCCATTGCTGAACCTTTTCATTGCAGCTCTGACTGTATGTTTGGGGTCATTGATCAGCTCAAAGGTAACCCTCCACGGCTCCACCCCAGACTCAAGTCTTTGCAGCCTCCTACAGGTGTTCTTCCCGAATAGCTTAGCATTTAGCCCCATCCATCGTTCCATCCACTCTGACTAGCTTCACCGGGCCTGCTGAGGGAAAATATGCCCACAGACTTATGCTGCCACCACCATGCTTCAAAGTCAGAATAATATGGTCATGGTTCTGGTCACTGATGATCACTCACATATAAAAAGTGTCCCACAGATGGGCAGTGTGGTCTGGCATCTAATCTAAAGTTTCTTGTTTTACAGTGTTGCTTGTGGCCAAAAGACAACACAGTAGCTCAAATTAGAGGAAATATATATTGTATGAAATTATTTCTAGTCTATAATGTAGCTACTTTTTAAATAGTGTGATTTTTTTAGGCGCTCGTTTACACAAAACCACATTCTGACATAATAGGAACCATTCTTTTAGCTGCAGTACCGGCGCCTTCCTGTGGGGGCGCGCGCTTCATCCGGCTTCCCACTCAAGAGTTTCACCGGGGCGACGCACGTCTTTCTCCACTGCGCCTGAAACGATCGTATTTCCACGAAAATGGACGCGGGATTTTTCCGCGTAAGAGCTTTAAACACATAGCCAACACATTATCGCCCTTTCGTTCCGTTGCATGCTGATGTATTATGAATATCTGGCGAGAATACGGCGTGTGTGTGTGTTTCGGTGGGAGGCCATACAGTTGGAAGCGGTGCGGTTATGGCTTCGTCTATCAACTGATGTCAAACAATCTAGGGTTTCGCTGTGGGTTTTTCTTTGAGCCGAGCCTTTAGATGAGCTAACCTGTGTTCATAGAACCGGAGTTTGTTATATTAGTTCATATCTGAATGCTATTTTGCTGCTTTGTAGTGTTTTTGTTTATTTGTAGATAGTATTGCAGGAATTAGACCAGACCTTGGCTTAAGATGGCGCCTGGCCGGTGCGTCGCTGATGTTCCGACGAGCTATTCACGAACACGTTTGCGCTGCTGTTAATTAAACATTTTGCTCACACGTCTGTTGCATTGGAGCGCCCTGCGGTGTTCCCACCTTGCTTTTAAATGTGGCGATACGACCAAGTTGCCTTCGTTTCGATGATCTGGCAACCGGTCATCGCGTGTGACCCAGATTGCCTGATTAAAAAAAAAAATATATTTACCCGTTTTTATTGTTGTGTTTTTTTATTTAAGGGTACGAGTGCGGAGCAAGACAACCGTTTCAGCAATAAGCACAAAAAATTGCTGAAGCAGCTGAAATTCGCAGAATGTCTGGACAAGAAGGTGAGTGATGTCCGACAAGATGGATAATCAGACTTTGCTTTGAAACTCCTGCGTAAAGCGACGTTACTTCCGGATAAAAATGGAAACTATTGACACGCTGCCTCGTGTCGAAGCTGACTGATGTCACTGGAAAGGCCTTTTCTAATGTCTCTTGCATCTAGATGGTGAAAATAAAGAACTTTCTGAGTGATTAAAAAAAGCCTGTGATGCTTTCAGTTTGGATTTATCGTTACCCACTTTTGTACACATTGCTGCCATTTGGTCCTCTCCTAGTTCCACTTTGTGCGGGTGACAATATGGCTGGACGATATTTCAATAACAATATATATCGATCGATAGACTTATATGGATGATGGGTGGGGGGGGGGGGGTCAATAAAAAGTTCAATAGAACAGTTTTCCTTCCTCCTTCATTCTAGCCTATCATGTAGGGTAATACTACAGTCATTACATCCTCTCAACCAATCACAAACGCAGACACAGGAACGCCCCGCCCCATTCAAAGAGTTCAAGGAGCACCACTGAGCTATATAATACACTGGAGTGCTGATTTTGCCGAAAAACTGAAGTCACTGGCCGCCATCTTGCTACTCCCTACTCTCACAGAATCCCATAGGATTTGGTTGCAACAACAAGCAGTTTTTCTGGCTGAGTGAAAACGTTTCACAGGTAATTCTACAGTCAGTGGATGTACTAACACTATCAACTACTAGGAAATTATGTGCTGAAATATTTTACATGTTATTCGTATATTAAATATATATATGTATATATAAGTATGTGTATATGTATATTTGTATATAGATGTATACACATATGTAAATATATGTTTTTGTATATTGTTATTTATATATTTATAAATGTTAAACATATATATTTAAATGAATAAAATGCAAAATATTTCAGGCACATGACTTTCTCAGTACTAGATATTTTTAGAACAATAACATAAAAGAATATGGCATTTGACATGTCAAAAGTCTTAAGCCCCCCCTGAACATGAGAAAATCCTCGTTATACGATGCTGTAAGCGCACATATTCTCTGGTTACTGAGGGGGAGATAGGTGGAGGTACCAATATGGCGGCTGGTGGCCTTCAAAGGCGACTCGTTCTAACAGGACGGTGAGTTAGCACTCCAGTGTATAATTAGCTCAGTGGGGGAGCACGGGGTTCTTTTTCATTTTTTTTAAATACTTGCAGTTTTGGTAAAAAGCTGGTTGAATAAAGGTTTGACTTTGAATTCGGTGTTTGTTGGGTGCTGCATCTAAAATAGGTTGTTAAGCACCAGCAATAAATGTCCAGGGCTGCACTAAAAACACGTTTTGAATTTGTTTATAAGTATCAATATGATTGCTATTTATCAATACGCTTTTTTCTATATCGTCCCGCCCTAAATTAACAAATTATTCCCATCTATTAATATTTTTTCTCTTTTTTAAGGACTTTAATTTGGGGAGCTAAACAAAACAGAAATTAATTTAGAAGGTTTTGTGTTGTCTTTTAAAGACTTTGTATTGTGCTCTGTTTTTGTCGACTGGGGCACTGGACAAGTTGAAATCAGTCTATTTGGCTATAAAACTATATAAAAATGACACTTACCCATGATATCAGAAGTGTGCTTTGCTACAGCAGACACCTTAAGTAGTGCAATGTACTGCTAAAACATCTGTCTGTGCAGGTGGGTCGGTGCCTAGCTCCAGTTCTTATTGGCTGAGAGGCAGGGCACACCCTGGATAGGTCGCCAGTCCCTCACAGGGCGCCGCTGAACAGCACGCCATAACTGAATTAAGTCGGATGTTGAAGCAAACAAGCAATATGCAAACTGTCCAACCCTAAAGGGTGCTGTGAAACAACCCGTGGAAGAAAAGTTTCCTATGAGAAATGCAAAAAGAGCAGGACGTGTCGCTGAACAAAGAATTGGCAATTGTGTAAAAGACGATGGCTGCGAGATCAGAATTGCAGCTTTGCATCTGTTTGGTTTATATTTACATTTATTTATTATTTCCCTTAGGTGGACATGACCAAAGTGAACCTAGAAGTCATCAACCATGGATTACTCACGTTGTGACTGAGATTCTGGGGTTTGAGGATGATGTGGTCATAGAGTTCATATTCAACCAACTCGAAGAGAAGGTAAAGTCCATTGTTGTAATTTTTATTTAGTTTTTACTTTTTTTTTTTATTTTTTTCATGTGTGATAACTGTTGTTAATTTGAGGGTATTGTTTAGCCAGTAAGGAGGGACATGAACAAATATTGGCAGATCCTAGTGACACTGAAAATGAATGGGTAAAAATAACAACTGGTTTAAAATCTGATTTGTGTTAAATTACCATGTTTTGCTGTTTTGTGACAACATGCCTTTATCAGCAGTCTTCTAATGATGATGATGATTTATGATTTAAAAGGCCTGAACCAATATGGATGTTATACCTTGCATCAGAAGTATAGCACCAACATCTAATTAGCTCTCTCCTGAGCCCAAAGTCTCTGAGCCCAACTCTCCCTTCATGATGCAGTGTGTGTTTTGAGGTGAGTTGTATATAGGGATCATCCATCTCATGCCAGTGAACGACAAAAGTGAACAGTGCCATAATCATACGTCCGTATTTATTATCTTTCAAAATTATGCTGCTAAGTTCTTATTTAAATGTTGCAGAAGACAGAGGATAATACAGGAAAAGGTAAAATAAATAAATAAAACCACAAGGGTGTTTCTTAGCATAATTTATTTATTTTTTTGTTACCCGTTCAAAAACTGAAAAGTATTGTCTCGCTGACCCCCCTGATTGCAAGTTTTACCTCAATCTCTCTAGGGTGAGGGATGAAGTTTATTCGGCCGCCCTTTTAAACGCGCTTCGCAGCAGCAGCAATGTTTCCATCTATTAGTCAAATTGGTGACTAAAGTAAAAGCTTGAAATGTTGCTAAGTAACAAGTGTGCATCAGTGTTGGTAGAGTCAGTAAGGAGTGTTAAGAAAGAGTAAAAACAATACTTAAAAAAATAAATCCTTACACCGTGGCCATAAATTTGACAAGAATCCAAACTTTCAGAAATGTTGTTTTCCTGAAACTTCACTATTGAGATTTCTTATATGGAAACCAAATAAAAATAACCAGTTTCTTATTTGAACATATTTTTTCTAAAACCTTTACTGTCCATTCTTACATATTTTTATCTAAAAATGCTGAAACTTGTGGAAGTTTCTGCATTTCCTTTTTTTCCCCCACTTTTTTTGTGTATTTTTGCTTGGAGATTGGTCTTTTTTTTTTTTTTTTTAAATGAACATTTCAATGCATATCTTCACATTCCAAAAAGGGAAGAGACACGCTGATGGAAACATTAAAGATAACTTAAAGGAAACAAGTAGAGGGCTTTCCGTTTGCAAGTTGGTAACTTCAACCATTGGTGGTCAGAAAACAGAAAAAAAACAGATTTTAACTACTAGAAACAATACTTTTCAGCTTAGTGTTACTTTACCAATGAGCACATCCATTAAAATATGTTTACCATCTGTGCCGTAACAAACTGAAATCAGAGAAATAAGTCTGAAAAAGACAGCTGTACACTTTATAATGATTATCCCCTCTTTGAGTTATGTTTAAAACAAGAAAACAAAACTTTTTTTATATAATTTACCCTAAATACATTTCAACCTCTTGTGATGCCTAAGCAATTAGCGGGTTATCGCTGCACACATATTTAGTTTGAAGGATACGATGTCAGTTGTGGGGCAAAAACCCAAGTAATTTCTTAAAAAATATGTTTATTAAACATAATGCAAGCATCTATACAAACTGGCCTTGTTTAGGACTCTAGTGTGTTGAAATTCTTAGGTTTTATTTCAGTTGATGTGTATTTGATATGAACGTAAGTTTTAGTTCATTTGTTCAGTTTGCCCTAGATTTTTTTTATTTTGTTTTATTTTTTGATGTGTTGGGGGTTGTGGCAAAGCTAACGGTAAAATAAGTACTTTTGCATTGTGGAAAGAAAATTTTACTGTAATAGAGCTGAGATTATAACATGTCTCAATTTTTATCTAGTATAAATAAAGATATTTTTTTTGGTGTGTAACTGTGTACTCATTATTGCTTGTTCGTCTCTTGCAATTTAGATAAATGATATAACATTATGCTCAAGGTGGTTGAGTCTCAAGCAGTAGGGAGGCGGAAGCAAGCCAATGGAGCTCCGTGCCCACTGATCCCACGGGACTCACTGAAGACACCGGAACTGTACTTGCTGTGTTGGGTTTTGATGCACTCTGTATTGTGCTTACTTGTTTAACCTCAGAAGTATAGACTGTGGGGAGACTGGGAGAAATAGGGGTGGGTAGTGACACAGGAATGAAAAGTAGTGGGGTATATAATCTCACAGAATGCTGTTATAGGGTTTACTGTGATGTAATTAAGATTTAAAACCAGCATTTTATGCATGCATTTTTTTTATATATATATAAATACTTACTTACGTCTCCCCTCAGCTAACTCACATTTTCAGTTCCAAGAGATTGAGTACAACAGTTTGAATTAATCTATTGTTTCCAGTTCTAGTAGTGAAGCCCTGACATGTTAAGTATTGCTTTCAGAGTTGTACATGTTTTTTTTTTTTTTTTTTGATAAGGCTAAAAAAAATACCTCAGGATTAGTTTAGACAGGGTTAGAAGGTAGGACACCCCATTTGCGGGGCCCTGCCTCCCTCTAAATGTTTTCCTATCAGTTATTTAAACTGGCGTCCCTGTTTTTCTCTCTCTCCGCTTCGTGTTTGTGTTGCAGCACCCCGACAGCAAGATGATGCAGATCAACCTGACGGGGTTCCTGAACGGGAAGAACGCCCGCGAGTTCATGAGGGACCTCTGGCCCCTGCTGTTGAGCGCGCAGGACAACATCGCCGGCATCCCCTCCGCCTTCCTGGAGCAAAAGAAAGAAGAAATCCGACAGAGACAGGTGACGAGCTTCACAACGGCTCGGCGGCGCGGAGCAGACGCCTGAACGTGTTAAAAGATAAACCGGTTTTGGGAAGTCGCATGTAAAAAGATGGCGTCTGTTTATGAAGATCCGGTTTTAAACGTTAGACAACATATCTTCTCTATCTTAAATAGTAAATTGCTGACGTTAACACCCGTGCACACTTGTGTCTGGCAGATTGAACAGGAGAAGCTGGCTTCCTTGAAAAAGGTCGACCAGGATAAGAAGGACAAGGAAGCACAAGAAAGGACTCGATCAAAGAGCCCAAGAAGGTAAAGGGTTTTCTGTTTTCTTTGTTTGTTTGGTGTATGAATTTGTGAATTTATATTTATTGTAGTGAAATGACCAGGGTTTATCCTTTTTTCCATCTTTAGAAGTTGTCATAAAAGCATAATAGTTCATTCTGTACTGTGACAGTTATTTTATCTCTGATAATGTTGAGTTTGTTGTTCAAGGACTGAGCAGAGCACAAAGAAGGTGCTTTTTAGAACAGATGACACATTAAACCTCAAAATATCTGAGCAAACACTCCTGTCACCCGATAGTTAGCAACTACATCATCAAGTTATATTTTGAGGTTGCATCAGCTTTTTTTCCGAGCAACAAGTTCCGCAACCGATTCCTGTTAATGAAGATGTGTCGTTGATATTTCTGGGAGAATAGATGGAAACATGGTGCATGCAGTCTGTTGGGTCACGTGTTACGTTTCAGCTCACTTTGTGGAAAAATAATCAATCCATCTTCTAAGGAATTAGGCCATATAGGTTGTTTTTTGGACAGGCGTAAACGCCAGTGTCTGCTGCTGCTCACTGGTGGCCAGCTGGCTGGAGGACAACACTTTCCCCGCCATGTACAAAGGGACAAATTAAGCTGTTTGGAAATATTCAAGTCATAGTTTTCAGACTACTGTTGGTAACCTATGAGGGGTTATGTGTATGAAGCAGCTTAATTAGTCTGGCTACCCAGCAGATAGCCAGACTAATTTACCAGCTCACATCAGCTTAATATACTTGTTGCTTTAGAACCTCCACTTTAAATGAAGTGTTTACTGTGTTGCTGGGA
>NW_023397155.1:0-60623 GCF_011125445.2 Fundulus heteroclitus | reverse complement strand
TTGGCGCAATATAAACAAAATTGAATTGAATTGATTTGAATGTACTGCTAACATGCAAAAACGACTTTATTCTGACAAAGAAAACACTCCTTGACTCTGACTTCACAGAGAGCCATAGATTGTGCTCGACTGGCCATTGATTGACCGACCGCCCAGGAGAGGGACCTCATCATTCTCTAAGCTGTTCCTACCTTTCATGCAGCTCAATCCATTACATTTAAGCACAGCACAGCTCGGCCTAATTAGTTCCATGGCTCCATTAGTTTACATTGTGGTCAATTCATTCATCACTTTGGATGTTAGTTAAAAGCCTATCTTTTTTTGTACCTGACACTGTTTTTTTGGCTTTAACATTTTTTTAGCCCTTTAAAAGATGAGGTACATTTTGGTTTAACAATCAAATGGGTAGCATCTGAGCAGGCCCAAATTACTAGTAACTTGTAGATACTAAATGGCATCTTTGATATTGCATATATTTTCACATAAATGGTTTATAGTAGCACAAAATGGATTTTATAAACATACTTACTTAAGATAGATAAAAAGGAGGGATGGGGAAAGATGGCAAAGGAGTTAGATAACTTGAAGCTCGGGAAGGGATAGTAATGATCCCTGCACTGCTTGACTTGGCTCACCCACTGGCATACTGGTTTGCATGGTCCAATGGCTACAAACTTGCTGAGGTCTAAAACTCATATTATGACTCAGAAATGGCAGGGAACCAGCAGATTTCCCTAATTGATTCTCAGACGTGATTAGACACAATCGTGTTTGTCCAAAATTATTTTAGAGTCCTTCGTACATAAGGCAACCATTTGTGAAAACATTTGCAGATGTTAAGAAAGCAATAGGTCTAAGATATGTAGACTAATCTTCATCTTAAGATGTAGAGAGATTTAGAGCTGTAAAAGTTATTGTTGTTTACAAACTGTATTAAAGTACTAAATGTTGGGAAAGAGTAGTAGAGAAATAAAAAGTGTAAAAACTTGGAGAGGTTGGAATTCATATCCCGTACTTGCTTCCAAGGGGCCACACTTTCTAGTAAACTTCTAAAATGCTCATTGTCAACAGTCCTACAGGCTTTCTGAAGTTCTGTCAAAGTTGTATGTTAATGTTTGTTTTTACACTTATTTTTGTCTGTTGCATGTGACCATGAGAGCATAAATTGCTTTACAAAAGTAAATACAGCACGTTACCACATCAAAAAAAATCTGTATTTTATTAGGGGTTCATCGGATAGTTCAACAGAAAGTAGTGCATATCTCTGAAGTAGGAGAAAAATTATACATGTTTAGATTTCATGCTTTATCTTTACAAAAAAATAAAAAAATGAAATCCAGAACAACTAATCATATTCAAAAGTCTCTTAATTAGCTAATGGAATCTACCAGTGGGTAATTTAATTTCATTATAATACTCTAAAGGCTTCAAAGAATTTTTAGAGAACATTAGTGAACAAACAATATTGTGGAGACCAAGCAACAAGCTAAACAGGTCAAGGCTGAGAAATTGCATTTAACCAGCTACTCTAATCTCTTTTTCTTGAATAAAAGGGATATACAATAATAAAAATAATAATAAAATGACTGACTACATCTAAAAGTCATCCGTTTTGTGAAAAGGGAGAAAGAAAATCAGCATAGAAATGACACAGGACTGAGAGATCGTATAAAATCTTGTACACATGCAAGTTTTTTTTAACAAACTCAACAGAATATATCACTTTTTTGTCTAAAGAATCCTGATACTTATTTATTGGAATAAATTCATGTTAATGAAAATCAATGATTTCTGAGATGGAACTCTAAGCTAAAATACTCAACCAGGAGATGGTAGTTCTCTCAAAAATCGTGACATATTAGCTATGTAGAAATTTGATGAAATACAATCAGAAGGTCCAAAGACAACATTCCTTAAAGACCACTCTCAAAGAACAGAATAAAATCTGGCTCCTTGGAATTAACACACAAAGGAATGAGGGATGATGCTTTTGCATAGCACGGCCTCCCACTTGTATTCACTTTACCAGTGCCAGGTTAGCACTATTTTAAAGCATTGTCGTTATCCTGCTGAACAGAAGTGCCATGAGTCGACCTCTCTGGGAGAATTTAATGTCTGGTAAAGTCTCTGAAAGCGGAAGCCATTCCAGGCCAAGCCACCCCGGAGTCCCCAGCAGGGAGACGTGAAGCCAATCTCAGCCGCGCCACGGTACCCGCTGCCCTCTCATCTCCCACATCCTTCCCTTTTTATCTGGAATCTATTGTCCTGCGCTCCCCACCTCCCCACCCGCGGAAGGTGACGCCATCGTGAAAGTTTACATCTTCCCCTTCTCTCTTCGCTCTCTCTCGTCTCTCTCTCCTCTATCTCTCCTCTCTCCTCTCTTCTCTCTCGTCCTCTCACTCTCTCCTCACCTCTCTCTTCCATCTCACTACACACTCTTCTCTCCATTTCCTCCTCTCATGATGGATGAGCTCAGCGCGACTCCGGGTGTCCTCCAGCCGTCCATCATGCCTGCGATTAGGAAATTAAAATTGCAAAACGTTTCATAAAACAATAGCCAACCCACATTTCTCCAACCTTCTCCAGACACCCCCCCCCCCCCCACCAAACCCACCTTTCACCCAACCATCACCACCATTAGCACCACATACCCCATGCAGCCCTTTACATAGTATTCCCTATTCAGATGCACCAAACACCTACATTTATCTAAGTGGGGAGGAAAAAAACCTAATGTTATTTTGTACTTCCCAGATAATTTAAGTTTTTTCTCTCTCCTCTTCCTTCTACAGGAATTCTCCATTTCCCTATAAAATGAAAATTCATCTAGAATTACATCTTATGTCATCATTATGTTATTAAGCGTGGGATGATGTATATGAACAGCGCTGGCTTGCCGCTGAGTGCTTAATGATGCATAAGATTAAGCCGAGGCTCTCAGCTGCGCTGTGACTCCCCTCTGGTACCCATACTGCCGAGGCATGCTGGGAGTACAAGCTCCAAACGGCCATCAGGTGAAAGGAACTAACATCTTTCTTTTTGTCTCTTTCTGTGTGTTTTATGTTTTCTGGATGCCGGCGAACGGAGGAGCGGGTTTTCCGGAGCATGTGTAAGAACCGAAAAGGAGCTGAGCACTGTCGTAGTGCTTCATTGGCAATTCTCCACCTATATTAGGATTTTCAAGCTTTTTTTTTCCCCCTGCTTGCCGCGCTCTGATCGTGAGATTTCGTTGTCTTTCTGCCGCTCTATCAATTCCTTGGCCTTTTTCTCTCCTTTTCTCTTCCTTCCGCCCGTTCTCCCCTGTTTTGCTGCAGCAGTCTATGACAAAAACATTATCCTTCTGCTGCTAAACAATCCAATAAACCTCTCCACGGGGAGGAAGTTAACCTCTTGTCTGTTCGACTGATGCCTTCGCGACCACGTGACAGCTGCCACAGTAAATTCAAATCATTAGTCTCCCCCCCACCACCACCACCACCCCTCTCCACCCATCAGAGAGGGGGGAAAAAAACTTCTATTAGTAATGGAGACCCCTTAAGAGACCTTCCACAGAGAGCGCTGCCTTCCCCAATTCCCAGTGGAGAAATCCTGCGCAAAAAACTAATTCTACTTTTAATAATCTGTCATCAGGACCAGAGGCAGTCATAAATTATGTGGGGGAGCATGTGCGAGAGGAAGCCACAAGAGGGAAATCGGGACCGGAAAGAAAATCGGAGCCTCAAGTTTGACAAAACTTTCCGGAGAATAAATAATAACCTACAAACAGGATTGGTTGTTAAGTCACAGCTGAGCGAGTAGTGGAAGCCGTTCCAATCAGCCAATGCAGATGAGGAGTTTATAGGTGGGGCTCCGTCGTTTGTTTTCCTGCACTCTTCCCTCTTTTTTTTTTTTTATATGCATACCACCTTTTCTCATTCGTGTCTCCTTCAAGCTTATTATATTCAGAGCCTGTTGTCACACCCTGGGCTGGTTTCATCATTAACTCCCTGAGTGCCAAACGTCGGAGTACTCTAGAAGAGATCTTGTCTTGTCAGGCCGTTTCTGTGCTTAACCTGGCCTGTTCATAGCATCCGCTCTTTATTTCAGAAACCGTTCTTTAGTTAGGAACCATGTCAGAGCATAGTAGCAGGCCGTGTCATTGTAAGTGTCTCATCTAGTAAATGTCTCATCCTTTTAGCTGTTTTGATTTGAGTTTTGGAATCGCAGTGCATGGAGACAGTTCAACTACACAGGTTAGAGGATTTATCTCAGTTTCCCTTCAAAGAAATACTATCACATCATCAGCTTCACTTGTTAACCCTGTTTAACAACTAGTGGCATAAGTGCTTTGAGTCTCTCCACAAACAGTAATGATGCACGCTACTGTTTGGTCAAAGTATATGTCTAACAAAAACTACAAGTGTCAAGTGCCGGTTTCATTCAAAAGTGCAAGAGAGCTGTGAGCAGACTCTGGGAAGTGAGGTTTTCATGGAGTTCACAAATTTTCTAACAGTGGCATAAAGTAAAATGTTGAAAAAACAACAACAACTTATTATTAAAAAGTTTTTTTTAATGGAAGGTTAGAGATACCACCCCAGCAAAAGAAGCTACAGGCATATTGTGTTATAATAACGTGAAAATGTTATTCTACTATGTTGTTTTGTGGTTGTACAATATGTCACTATGTTCTTGAAATGTACATTTAATGTTTGAACGATATGATAAATGAATATTTGTCACATTTTTACAAGAACCTTTTCATGTTCTTACAATACAGTGATCATGTGAACCTTGCCTTCTTACCGATTTCCTCGTTTTTTTTGCTTTCTGATTCAGCACTTTGAATCATCTTAGTACTGAAAAGTGGTTTATAAATAAACATGCCTTGCCTTTCTGCAACATCTGAAACTGTCAGATCATCAATCCTTTTATTAGGAGACAAATATAAGATAAGTACATACAAATGCAGTTTTCAAATTTTAATGTCTCTCCACCTACCACTGAAGAAGTCTGTCAATTAGACATATTTAACCCTGTTGGGTTGAGAAGGGGTTATGTTGGTTAAGTGCCAAAATTGTAGAATAAAAAAATAGTATCTGTCTGACGACATGAAGTAGGCTAATGGGTCTCTCTGTACTCACGTAGGTTACGTTTATTTTATTTTTGATAAAGTTGGAGCTGAGCTAAAGGCAATTTTTCCCTGTGATGGAAATAACTGGTGCTAAACAAGCACTAGGACAGGTTGCATTGTACCCAGTTTAATGGAAGAAATCGAATATGAAGATGCTTTTTATCTCCCAGCCTCAAGTCCACATGATGGAGAAAAGATGCTCTGGCTCGTGCTGTAAAGTAAACAGAGATGCGTTCTCTCTAGCTAGAGGAATATGGACCCTCCAGACCTCAACTGATCACTTTAACAAAGAAAAGTATCTGGAGGAGAAGCATTTCAACGGAGAAAAGCACATTTGAAACATGACCGGGGTGCCTCGTGAGAGAACAAGTATAAAACGGCATCAGCCACAAGGGTCTGCTCTTTGTTCCCCATGTCAATATCTGTGTAAACTATCGACATGCATCATAATCGTTCCCTTCTATCAAGTGTGGACTAAAGAACAATCTCCATTAGGTGACAGCGCCCCGGCAGGTTGATGAATGCTCCCTGGCAAAAGGGAAGGAATTGCGTAAAATAAAGAGGCATGTTCCAACAAGTCTTGTCAAAATGGTATTGATTTAATCATCTGCAGAAATACACATTCTTGGTTAGTGTAGCGTGGCAGCAGAGACGACAGAAGCTGGGATACGCTTTACAGTTGTTGACGCGGAGACGCTCTCCCTCATTGGTTTCGCAGGTGATGAAACACACACTGAGCCGCTCTCTCTCTCTCCTTCTTCAATCAGACGGTGTTCTGCAAAGAAAAGAAAAAATAAAAGTGTTGGATAATTTCTGTTCTATTTTTGTTTAGCAGCGACAAAATGTAACTGAGTGCGAGTGGGCGAGTCTATATGTACCAGACCGCTGTGACCGTCCGTCTCCTCGGCCCCCTCCAGCGGAATGAAGGGGCGATAGATAACAAAAGCCCTCCATCATCCGGACACACCAGTGGTGTTCCAGTAGCTGAAGTGAGGTGGCCAGAGGTCTTGCTGTGTTTATTTAACATCGGGGGTATTGGAGAGAGGGGCTCACCTTGGGACAAATGGATCCCCTCTTCCCTCACTGTAAACACGGTGGCAAAACAACTGGAGGTCTCATTGCTCTGAAGTACAAGTTCATCAAGCAGGTGGGTGGGTTCATCGCTGGAATCTTACAGAAGCAAGTAGAATTCAATTCAATCTGATTCAGTTTCATTCATATAGCCCCAATTCATGATACATGTCATCTCAAGGCACTTTCCAAAGTCAAATTCAATCAGATTACACAGACTGGTCAAAGTTTCCTTTCTAAGGAAACCCAGCAGATTGCATCAAGTCTCTCCAAGCAGCATTCACTCCTCCTGAAAGAGCGTAGAGCCACAGGGACAGTCGTCTGCATTGTTGATGGCTTTGCAGCAATCCCTCATACTGAGCATGCATGAAGCGACAGTATGATCTTATAAAACGTGTCTGTAAAAACAACAACAACCAAGCGATGTGAAATAAGGACACTGCTACTCATATCGCAGTATTGGGACGGCAAAGTTTCCGTGTGTTGTATAATATGCAGTGTTAGTTTTCATCAGTTTCAGCTGCATCCACCTCCCAACCAAGTCTGACCAGCTTCCCTGTCCCTGCAGAAGAAAAACCTTCCCACACCATGAAGCTGCCGCCACCATTTTTATAATCCCTTTTTATCAAACAATCAGATAGATATATTTGCTCTCCTAAACTTTACTTTGTTTTCATTGTTCTCCAAAGTGTTAAATAGATAAAACACTTTGGTTACCTTCTCACATCAAAATTTAGACATCCATGTTGAACACTGTTTGCTACACCTTAAAACGCATTCCTAAATAAGGAAATAATAATTCTTTAGACTTTTCTTTAGATTTTCCATACAAACTGTTAGACTCCTTTGTGATCATTTAAAGTGGATTTTTGTCACTTTGCTGTTTAGGGATTGGGAATTTTTCTGGGGAACAGTACAGATATCCCCGGGCGCATGTCGGCAAGTATAATAGATATATGCTACAAATGCTGAACCAATCAACAGCATTTGTGCTTGTAGTTTAAATGAAAATTAAGCACCTTGCAGAAACAGCGATTTTCAATAGAAAAAGGCTGCTGTTTTCTTACAATTGTAATCATTTAGGAGGTCAAAAGGGGGTGTTATTATCTGTGCTCAGCCCATCTGAGCAGTGATGAGGAGAACACAAATAATGTGTCCACCTACAAAGCAAAGACGTGCAGCTGTGTGACTGCTGGGGGGGGGGGGGGGGGGGGGGGGTTGAAGACAATCCCACGTTGACCTGACCTTGACATGTCTGAGCGAAATGGTGGTGGAGGCTAATACCTCATCATATTGAGTTTGACTTTGGGCTCACTGTGGGGTTGGGCACCATAAAACAATGGATAACGCTGTGAACAAACAGTCATAAAATAGAAAAAGAATTAGCGCAGGAGACCATATCAGTTTCAGTCTGCATAGGAACAAATTCATCTTTTGTTGCACCAGTATCTTCTCACACTGTAGAAAAATGTAACATTTAATATCGGTGCATCTATTCAAGCCATCCGATGCTAAATAAAACTTAGCAAAGTTTTTCCTCCACATCTGTTGTGACACAATACATAAGAAGCATTTTCTGAAAACTATGCCTTTTTTTATTATTTCATTCTAAGAATTTCTGACTAGTATTTGATGGCTTCTATGTTTCCCTGGGGTATTAATATGACATGACATAGAGGTGTGTTTCTCCTCAACGCTCTTTCAAAATGGGAAAGACAGGAGAACATGACTTTCAATCAGGGCTGATGCGTGTTGATCTTTATAAATTAGGAAAAGGCTAAAGGGAAAGAGGTCCTCACCTAAAATTTCCCACATGAGTCAGAGCAAAAAAAAAATTATGTCCCATAACATTAGAACTAGACTGAATCTTGCCATCACACATAGTGAGTACAAGCATTTAAAATGTGTTAATATTAAAATATGCAACAACAGGTTTTGAAAAAGTTTCAACAATTGTGCCAAAAAAGTGTAGGGGAAAGGTGATTATTCGAATCATAGAAATATGCATGTATATATAAAAAGAAGGTTTTCTGTCATTGTCAACATTAACAAAAGCAAAACTAAACTTAATAATGTAAACATTCTTATCTGTCGGGTAAAGTGTTATTGCCGTGCCACGCAATCTTACCTAACTACTCTATAAAATGCCTACAGTAGAGAAAAGAGCCCACCTTTCTAAAATCAGGACATAACTCATCATATCAAGGTAAGCGCCAAGCTCCAGACATTATTCAGTCCAGGAGGACAACTGGAGAGGTGTGGGAGACAACTCGTGTGAGCACAGGACCTTTATATATTACCTCTTGCTCCAAAGTAAGGACACAGAGAATGAAGATGACTGCCCTGTCACAGGAAAAAAAACAGATGAACCAGCCGGACCTGACTGAACTGTTCACTTACTGCAGCCACGGCCTCATATAACAGAGCACAGGCCGAGCAACATTTTTCCAAATATAATTTGGATCAGCAGCGGTTCTGGTGAAAGTGTTCAGTCGAGTCGTGTATCTTTTTTCCAGAGTCTTTAAATTACTGTACTTAGATAATGTATTTGTTTTTCTGGGTTTTTGATACTATATTGATTCGTCTTTAAGGGTCATTATGGTAAACTGACGTTTTATGTGTTGATTTAAAGAGTCCTTTAACTCTTGTGAAGCTCGGTGGTCTCCCACTCTAGTCCTTATGGGCGTTATGTCCCGCGTCTTTCATGAGTTTAGCAGGAATGTGTAATGTTTGATGATGCTAAGTAGGTAATTGAGCCATTTGATTCAAACATGTTGGACAATGGTTGTATCTGAAAGTTACAGTCACACCAACGCTCAACGACTGGAGATTGAGAGCCCTACTTCAGAGCACAACAACGATCTCATACAGCTACGGGGACGTTACAAAGAATCCAATCCAAACACTATCTTAAGCATTGCCGACACTGAGTAAGAATTAATGAATTTTTAGTGAAGTTGAGATACAAAACGGTTAGCTTAAATCACATTTGAAAACAAGTGTTTCTACACAAACTGCATGACACAAAACCTGCTCTCAGGTGGCTGTGTTTAGCCTGAGAGGTAGCGTGAGGAGCTCTGCTATTCGGGGGGAGCTCAAAGTAGAGCTGCTGCTTCTCTGCATGGAAAGGCACTTGTTGAGATGGTTTGGACATTTAATTAGGATGCCCCCTGGGTGCCTCCCTTTGGGGTTTTGGTACGCCCCACTGGAAGAAAAAAAAAGACCCCAGGGAAGACCCAGAACTTGCTGGAGGGACCTTGGGAGATACCAGAATGAGATGGAAGATGGATGGATGGATGGATGGATGGATGGATGGATGGATGGATGGATGGATGGATGGATGGATGGATGGATGGATGGATGGATGGATGGATGGATGGATGGTTGCACATCTAAATGTGTTTTATGTAGGTCTAAATATGGCAAAAAGGTGGATTTATGACTAATCAACTCTTGTCGCATAAGTGAATCATGTGTGTTGCCGTTGCCGTAAAACGTTAAACTTGCTTCAGGGTAAAGACAAAAGTTAGCAAATTAGTAAAACCATTCAGTAAAATGTAGTAAAACCAAATGGGATACTGAATACCACAAAAAGACCTGGACGAGGTGTTGGAAAAAGACATGTATAGGTTTCTCTCTATGAGCTTTTACATCGGCAACCCAGTCTTATGTGAGCTAAAAACAATGGATGGATGGATGGATGGATGGATGGATGGATGCACACACATCTAAATGTGTTTTATGTAGGTCTAAATATGGCAAAAAGAGGGATTTATGACTAATCAACTCTTGTCGCATAAGTGAATCATGTGTGTTGCCGTAAAACATTCAACTTTGCTTCAGGGTAAAGACAAAAGTTCGGTCGGTACGATGTCATGTTCAAGTTTTTTTTTTCCTTCCAAACTTAAAGAGTGCATGAATATCTTGGTATAAAAGCTAAAACTAAAATATGCTGGTTGTGAATTTCCTCAAATGGTGAAACAATTACTAAAAATTATTAAAGAGATAATAAGGTCAGTTCCCCTCCCATGCCAGCCAATCCAAGCATTCAACATGAAAAGTAACTCTTCAGTGTCTGCGTAGCATAGCATGTGATAAAATAGGGCTGTTATTGGGTCATTGCTGTAGTTGTAGCACTGATGCCACCGAATCTTTGTTCCCACAAAAATATGTGTCACACAAAATGACACATGATGCGGCATCACATACGAAAGGAGGCGAATCTTGAGCATTATTTACTTAATTCTGTTCATCTTCATGCATCAGTGAAATGAAAGGCAGATACAAAACATCCCTGTGTGATGGCAGTACAGACTTTATCTGAATACGCATATTTAAATACCTGATTCAGATCATTTGTGCAGGTTCCCATAAATACATGCATTATGTTTAACATTTTTGTTCAAGACAGGTAGACTACATCATTTATGATTAAAGGCAGCATCGAAATGAGCTGATACTTATACTAAATGGGTAAAAGACGAATACATCACTTAGAGATCTCCATTCATCTCTCTGTTAAGGCAATTTTAATCTTTATGTCAATAATGAAGATGTGTGTGGTATCAAGTAGTCAAGGTAATTAATAGGAATGTCACCAACATTGTATTAATAGCGTCTTGCATGGCATCAATTTAGTGTAAATTGTCGTTTTGACAAGGCACTTTAATTAAAACTATCAAACCAGAATTAAAAGGAGCGTGGTGATAATTTTGGGAGACTATCAAATAATGTTACCATCTGGTATTTTTTTGCATGTCTTATCCCTGCTAATTATAAGTGATGCTCGAAAGGTTAGAGGCATTTCAGCAGATACAGTGATCACCAGCACACAGCCAGTGCAATAAGCACAGGTCCTTATAACAAACAACTGTCTCAGCACCTGTGGTGTCGAAGCACAATAGATGCAGATAATTGCAATAAGTGTTCATAGCTATTGAACGTTTTACATTGCGTCACACTACGACCAGAAACGTCAATGTATTTTATTGGGATTTTAACTGATATTGTAATATAGTAGATCATTGAAAAGTGAAAAAAAAAAGGGGGGGGGGTAGAATTAAATTTAATTTATTGTCATTGTTTCCTAAGATGAAAAAAAGTTTAGCAGCCATTGTTTGGCAGTGTGAACATGACACACACATAAATACACAAAATAATGGACTAAGTAATGCATAAAACAAAGGTTGGCAGCAACTGAGGTTACATGCCACATTGTTTCTAAAATTTCAACCAAGGAAAAATCTGAAAGCAATTCAATTCAGCTCACCTGAGTCAACACTACACAAAAGTAGAATAATGTTGAAAGTATTTTGGGGTATATGCCTCTCCTAACTTTGGACTACTAGAAACTGATTTTTTTGCCCCTTCCTCACTTACTTCTTCACTCAGTCCTGCCACAGATTCTCTATTATATTTAGGTCTGAAATTTGACTGGGCCATCCTAACAAATTAATATTCGTTGAACAATTATATTGCACCTCTGGCGATATATTGTTTCCTGAAGGAACAAGGAGATCTGCCACAGTCCCTTTTGCAGCTTCAAAAAAGTGTTGTCCCCTCACTGCACTGCATTTCCATCCATCCATCCATCCATCCATCCATCCATCCATCCATCCATCCATCTACCTGGAAAAAAATCTCAGCAGGATGTAGCTACCCCCTTGTTTCACTGTGAGGATAGGTTGTTTACACTTTAGGGATAAGTTAGTTAAGAGTAAAATGCAGCTTACATTTTTTTCTTGTCCGAACAGTCGCATTTATAATTGGAGGGATTTGCATGTTTTACAGTTTTTTAAATGTGGCACTTTAAATTGTGGCACATAATAATAATAATAATAATAATAATAATAATAATAATAATAATAATAATAATAATAATAATAATAATAATAATAAATATTATTATTATTATTAGTATTATTATTAATGGAGACATATCATGCTTTTCAATCTTCCTTTTCACATATTGAAATCATTCAATTGTGGTCTATATAAAATGTAACAGCAACGCTCTGGTCTGAATTCTTCATTAATTTACCCCCACATTCCCCCTTTTTATTCCTGTTCTGAGGGGATTCAGAGAGCAACTCGTTTTGGTGCCGTCTCTTTAAATCTAAAACAGGCACCTCACACCCCGCCCCCTCCAGGTCACAGAGCGTTCAACGCCACCTTGTTCGGCCATTTTTGTACTATGCTGGGGGACGATGTAATGAACAACCAACATTTTGACTTACCCACTCGTAGTTTCGGCATCCTTCAGCTTGGCCTACAAAAGCTCTCAGAGAAATAAAAATGAAGGATCCATCAGTGACCTTGTCTAGCAGCTCCACAGCAAATATTGTGAAGTAATTGTTCAAAGAATGTAACAGAAAACAGAGAACCTTAACAGCTAGAAAAATATGACCAAAAAATAATATAAAGATATCTATGCAGCATCCGGAGAGAGTACATTCAACTTTTCCGCATTACAAAGGACTCCAATTACACAACAGAATGCATTTAAGGGCTAAAAAAGTGGATTTTGCATGATATGGTCATTTGAAATTCGCTACTTAAAGCATAAAATAGGACATAAGAACAAATGCACCACTTTAAACATAAAACAGGACATAAGAACTGTAACTATAGGAATATCATGATGAATTCTGAGGTCATGTTAGGAAGATATGATGTTTTGCATAGGATCATGTCCCTTCACACATAAAACATGATTTTTCTAAGAAAAAATACTAAAATAAACATTATTATCAGCAGTTTACATTAGCAAGTCCTATATATTCATCTGACTACACTGAATGTTCAATACATGAGTCAGGTGGAAGAATGTCGGAACGAGTAAATGGATGAGTGCAGCGGATGTTTGCAACAGATGAGAGAATGAACAGCCTGACCTCTTTGCTGACTTGTGTTTTCAGTCAGTCTTCCTGGTTACTATGCGTCATGGTTTGTTTCACTTGACGTGCAATTATTTTTCTCATTAAATACACAACATGTATTTCACTTAGTTCTTTTCTGAATGAATTTTCAATCAAAGGCCATTACACTCTTCAGACAGAGAAAGTTTAGAAAAATAACAAGGCGCAATGGGAAAGAAAATAATGCTCTGTCAAACGGAGATGGAAAACACAAAAATAATCATTTACGAGAAGCAGGTGATGCATATGTTAAAGTGTCAAGACACAGCAGAGAAATTAATAGCTTTCTGCCATAAGCATTCTCTGATAAATATGATTACATTTGCATACTTCATTTTGCTCTTGATCTGCTGTCTTGGTGACTCTCGATGTTCTTCTGCACATGCTCCAAAAGAAAGAAAAATCATTACTGTGCAAACACAGAACAAGCATTGTGGATCTCATCAAGAATTGTTCTATATCAAATGAAAAATTATGGAAACATGTCAGTGAGTGTGCATACGTTAATTGAGAATAAGGGGTAAAACAAATGACTAAGTTAGATGCAGCTTTTAATTATCTGAACTACATCTGCAATGTAAACACTGCTGTGTGAATAATGCGTAAATCAATAATTTGAGGAGAGAATTGTGGGGTCAGTGCAGGATGGGTTTTCTAGGAAGTGTTTTGTGCCTCATTAACTTATCAATAAGGCCATCTGACACTGTCCCCAATCTGGCCTGATGAGGAAGGCCGTCCGTTCCTGGCGTAATAACCTGAAGCTAAAGAATCAACTTCTGAAAAAGGATAATGGGGTTCACCTTATAATCGCAGACACCTATTGCATTTGCATTTACTCCAGTTTCAGTGGAAGTTGTAATGTTTGGCAACAGCGTCCAAACCCCTTTTAAAATGTTCAACCACAGACAACAATTTATAGAAATTGTATGTGCTAGACGGACGCAGCTTGGCTCATATTTGTGAAGTGGGAGGGGAATTATAACATCGTATCTGTGCATGTGTTTCAGACCCATATGCAGAGATCATGAGGGGGACAATCTTTGCCAATGATAAGTGGATGACTGTATGAATGTAGTTGTGACATCCAACATCCTGGAATGAATGTTTCTATATAGAAATTAACCTAGAAGGCACAGAGATGAGGATAATAGATTTTATAAAAGGAGACTTGAGTTTACTACTATGGTCGATAGACATTACCACCGTGGTCAGTCTTCAGGTGAAGAATGGTAACAAGTCACAAAATACACATCAAAACCTCTAAATTACACCTAGAGGGATCTTTGCCCATGTTTGTTTAGTTAATAGCTCAGAGTGAGTTAGGTTGGGTATCAAGGGTATTTGAAAAGCAGATGTTCAAGTGGATTTAGGTCTGAACTTTGATTAGGCCATTCTAATACGTAGATATTTAAACAAACTCCTTGGTTGGCCTATCAGTTTAGGTGGGTAGTGATGTCATGTCCTGGTAAATCCTCTTTCCATTTTCAGATTATGGATTGGACAGTTCTCTGTGAAATGTTCAAAGCTTTTTTGAAATTGTTTTATAACCTGTTCCTGATTTTAACTTCTCCACAGCCTTTTCCCCAACCTTCCTGTGGTCTTTGTGTTGCAGTTTGCTCACTAATTATACCCAATAAACCTCTAAGGGCTCTATTTCTTAAATATAGCTTTATTTGGTGGTATCAGAGTAAAGGGGAGAAGGAACATTTTAAAAACTTTGTAAAGAAGTAACACGTGTTTTATTTTGTTGGCTTATGACACATATTTTCAATAAAATACATTGAACTTTGTTTTTGTTACAAGACAATTTGAACAAATTTAATAAGTATGACTTATTACTTTTATGAGGACTGTGTAATTTACATTTAATACATGACTGTCTAAATCCAGAGGAGGTTTTCTGTCACCATTAAGGTGCCTAGTAAAGATTCTGCCCTGGCAATGTTTATGCCATAGGTCACTGAACATACATAGAGCACATACACAATGACACCTGTTTCTAAATTGTCCTAAAATATGTGTCTATATATTGGTCTTTTGAACAAAAATGTTAAAAAGACGTAACCTGCTGTTCCGTCCTCTTATTAGCAATTTAAAAAAAAACAGCTTTTGAACATATAATTCTTTTGTCTATAAATTGGATTTGACACATATTCGTTCTCTTCGTTTGGCGAATCTCTGGGTGACAGTATTTGCACTTTTCCCCTGCTGTTTTCCAGTTCAGGATTCCAATTAACCTGTGCAAAGCGTGACGCCAATCACAGGACGCTGTATCGACAGCCGGCATAAAAAGAATAATGCTGTAAGGAGGATGTAGCTTACTCTGGCGGTGGAGCTGGTGGGTGGGGGTGGGTACTCTTCCCTCACTGGTGACAGAGAAGTTTGCTCCACTCATTTATCAAGTCCTCTCTGGCCACCGAGGGGCTGGCGGCTCCCAGGGCCGCCTGCTGCTTGGGGGGCCGGTGCGCAATATGTGCATTTCAGGCCTCGGGTGGGCTGGCGAAAACTGCTGATGTGCTCAGTGCTGCTAAGTTTGATGGATTTGTTGTTGTCATTTGGTTTGATTCTGTTCCCCGTAACAAAACAAAGGGAATCATTAACTCTTTTGTGCCACATGGAACTCTTATGGGTTGGGGATAATGCAGAACGAGATGGTGTATAGATGGGGTCAGCTGGAGTGTCCTGCTGCCGAAAGCCTTCCAGAATGGGGCATTGAACATGCATGGACGCTCCTCCATGGAGGGGCTGATTACAGAATGATTTAGTGACCACGGATATCCCCTTTCTTTCTCAAGCCCCGATCAGTGAGCTCATTTCAGCCACAAGAGTAAAACTGGCAGCGCTCTCCACTTATATTTATAGCCATTTGCTGTTTACCACCTTGTGTGATGTTCCGGCCAGGCTCACATCCCAGCTATTACTGTGCATCACCGTTAGAGGCTTGCAGTGTCTACTGAGGCTGGCTGGCACAGGTGTCCTCCACTGTATCGGGGTGTTATTACACATTTATTGAATGTAGACATTTAACTAATAAACATTGCTTGAAACAAACTGAAAACTTCCAAATTTTACTGATATAACTTTGTTAAAAATCATGAAGCCATGAGGCTTGAATATTCTAATAATTTTCTATATATTAAAGCTAGGGTCGGCGATGTTTCCCCAAGTCCCTTTTTGAATCACTGCGCATGCGCAAGACCGTCTTACCTTGCTCTTCCGCTTTTCAGGGGGTTCATGTGAAAAAAAATCTCCTAAATCCTCCCTGGTCTTATAACTTTCTACCGAGGCCTTCCTTTTCTTCTCATAAACATGAATGGGGTTTGCTTCTTGTGACTCTCAGCCACATTCAAAGTCTATGGTGAGAGCAGCTAACCTAGCTGCTAAGCTAACTGGACACATAAACACTAGAAGTGTGCAGGCGCAGCCAGCAAGCGGAAACTCGAAAGGAAAGAGCACGCACACTGGCAATACATGTGTGCATGAGAATGATTGGCATGTGGGACAACCAATATGGCGACACCCCCGGAAGTTGATGGACAGCACCCACACAGTAATTATTTGAACCTCTTTTTTGTGAATACATAACGTATTGACTACTTTCAGGATGGAAGGACCATTTTACCCAGTATAACAAAGAAATGTTTCTGAACAGGATTACCAACTCTAGCTTTAATAAGATGTTAATTGTTTTTTTGTTTTTTTTACTTGTGATGAGTATTACTGAAATGAAACATAAACTGAAGAATCCCTGCTTTTTTGTGATGAATTAGAGGTAATAGCTATGGAACAAATTTTATTTAGATCCATCCAGAAACGAAAATCAAATTTTTAATAATTCATCCCCTGAATTATAATATTTCAAGTGATGGATTAACTTGAGTTTTTGTTTCAGTTTCTGTTTTTGTTTTTTTAACAATCTATATTTTACTTGCACAATATAGCCTTCCTCTGACTTTTTTCTGACTTATGATGATCTACATACTGTATATGAACTTTTGTCTTTCCCAACTTGCAAAGCCCTCCGTATAACATTGTACTTATACTCCAAGGAAAAATAAAAATAATGGATTACTCCATTATACCGATTAACCTTAAAAAATGCAAATCTTACATTCATCTTTAAAGCATTTTCACTGGCGCCAATAAGAATAGCATGAATGATTTTATTTAAAAAAAATATTTTTTAAAGTGTATTTTTGCTCCCACTGAAAAAAAATACTCATGAGGGCCTTTTGAGGTGACAGCATGGCTCTAACTTGTATTTATTAGGGACCATGGACTACATTTGATTGTAACCGGTTCTATCTAAAAAATTTAAACAACCAAGACTCAACAAATCTAAAGTGGATAATTCTTTGTCAGGAAGCCTAATTGTATGTATGTGTGTATCTATCTATCTATCTATCTATCTATCTATCTATCTATCTATCTATATATATATATATATATATATATATATATATATATATATATATATATATATATATATATATATATACACAGAGAGACAGAGGAAACTTTGCATGTTTTACCTAGATGTTTTATTGAGAATATGCCACTAGACAATGGCTTTTTATTATGTTTCTTTTTCCACATCTTTACCAGGGTTATGAATAATTGCGAAGGGCAAAGTAAGTACTTTTCCCGCAAAAAATATTGCTTTCAGGTATATTTGACATTTCTTAACTTTGACAAGAAGACTTATTCCCTCAAGGGAAAGTTGAAGATAAAGACAAATCCTCTTATTTTTCTCTGTCAAGTCATCACAGGCCAAGACGAAATACAAATTGAGATAGCAGTAACCGGCCACAGCAGTTTGCCGTTGACTGTGAGGGTTACAGGGGTGATTGAGTATGTGTTTGTCTGCCCAAGGCCAAGGGCTAACACTGCTGATACAAAGACAAGGTCGTCTCAGGGAGGGAGTAGCCTCAGCGGATAATCCCACAGTTCCTGACAACTCCGAACACACGCAGTGCCACAGTGTATTTTGTAAGATGAAAGAACATTCTTAAGGGAACAACATCATCAGGAAAAATGGAAGAATATGATCGATAGGGTATTCTTTTCCTCTCTTTCAGTTAAAGCAAAGAGTAATATATAGTTTTTATAATCCTGTCTTGAACACAAACTTAAACTACATTCAACTTTGGTTGGAAAATTACACCTAAATACGAATCTGCAGTCATCATTTAATTTATCTTACCATCAAATGTACAAACAAGAAAAATGGCCACACTATTTAGCAGGAATATCTTATCAATACTGACCACAGTCATAAGTCAACCAGTATGTGTTCTCCTTACTTTCATCAATATTACAAAAGGGAAACGATATTTCCCACATAAAGCTAATCTTTCCCTTTTATTGTATTTTAATGAAACCAAACCCATTCTAAGACAGTAATTCATTCCATTTGTTATGTTTGGACAACTCATTAACATTATCATTTATTATCATTAAATTGAAATTTTAAGCTTCTTCTCCCTTGAGATGCAGTGCGTTTCTTTTTCTTCGTTTTGCATTAAAACAAATGTGGGCCTGCTGATGCATTAGATTAATGTGCTCACTCACTGCCTGCTGCAGAGCTCAATTCTGGCATAAAAAAAAAAAAAACAAGACTCAGTCTCGTTGTTTTGAGCCTCATCAAAACACGTTTTTTTGTTTTTAAGGAAAGAGGTTTAAATTAGTGTATTTGACTGTTAGTTTTATGCAGTTTAAAAACAGTAAATGACTGTCAACACAGGCTCATTTTGAGCCGAGAAGTGATATTTTACATTTGATTTGTTTCGTGTGTGTGCGCGCTAACTTACTGACTAACATAATCATGCACACGTCAGGCATTAGCAGCGTTGACTTCATGTAACATTTACAAACTCATAACACTAATGGCTTATTTAGACTTCCAGATCAAATTCAAAGTTCCTAATTCTTGCTGAGTTTGCTCCACCACATCAAGCCGATTGCTAATTACAAAGTTAGCTTTTTCCTGAATAAATAAAGTTGATTAATTAGTAAGTCAGAGGGAGTGAAGATGATGTATGCGGTATAAATCACTGTCATAAAGAACTTACTGAAACGTTTCATTTGCATTGCCTGACTTCTTAATTACATGCACCCAAACTTTGCTGATTTAATGGAAAATGAATAACGGGAAGGATGAGAGGTTTCACAGAAAATCTGCCAAGTAAAAAGAATCAAGATGTTGGAGTCAGAAGGGTATCTAAACAATTGGCTTGTTAGCAACATAAGATATGATTCATAAGACATGTTTACGTCTTATGTTAGATGCATATCTATATTGATAAAGTTAGCTTTGGCTGTCACTAAATACATCTTGTATTAAATAATACCGTGTATTTTTCAGCGATGGTATCACAGGTGTTGGTTGTTCGTACCTGGGATAATTTTTCCACTTGTTTTGTTGTCCTGCAGGCGTTGAAGCAGACACGGAGTATGTTATCTTGTCATCTCTGTTTCCTCTACTCTATTTTTGTCGCCTTTTTTTGTGTTAACGTTTTGTCTCACATTTCTCTCTTCTTTTCTTTCTCTTTTAACTTTTCGTTTCTGTATCCATTGAATTTGAAATAATCCCAAAATAACATCTAATTACATTTATTTTATTTATTTATTTTTATTTATTTATTTATTTTTTTTTGCTGAGCACGGTAGTAAAAGCAGTAATACTCCACTTGTAAAAGTAAAACTGTTGGCCTCTCTTTGGCACTAAGAGAGCAATTCTTGGTGTTATACTGTCAGACAGTCAAAAAAGATGCATAAGCAGTGTTGAGCATCTAAAGTCAATTCCTGTATTAACAATGTGTGAATAAAATGCTCAGATGTGGTTCTAGGTCCTGTTAAAGGCTATGAAATGGAAAAAAAAAAATCAGAAAGTAATTTTTTGCCACAAAATGTTTGTTTAAGCATTGTGGAGATGATTTTAGCCAAACTTGACTAATTTGTTATAACTCTGCCCTGGTCATCTTGGTTTTCTTTCACGTCTCATAATTTATTTATACCTGTGTGGATTCGTTTTGCCTTGTCTTAATTTGAATGCTGCAATGAAGAATAATTACATTCAGCCCATAGCCAATCTCAGATTTTTGGAAATAAAAATTGAGAAGTTTATGAACATTTTTTTTTTTTTTTTGTTAAACCCAATTGAATCCCTTCAGTGCTTTCCGTGAAGGTTTTTTTGTTCATACCACATATCGAAGATCTTTTATATAAAGGTTTTAAATTACTGACATCTTAGCAACATTGCAACTAAAATTTGGCGACATTTGGTGCCGGCTTTGACAAATTTGCTCTTAATATACTAAGTGACAGACTGCAAACATGGAAGAGATTATCTGGTGCTGTGCTACTGTAGATTGCTGGAGATCTTGTTTGGATAGTTGTCAAAGTTGTCATTTGGCTTTTATAAATCTGAGCAAAAAAACATTGCATTGGGGTTCCTCTAGCCTCCATTCTCATGTCTATTTTATTCAATATGTATATGTTCTCCGTTGCTCATACTACATTATAACATCCATTCGTTGTCTTCCGCTTATCCGAGTACAGGCTCAAGGGGTAACAGGTCCAGGAGAGAAACCCAGACACCCCTCCCCCCAGCGATATCCTCCAGCTTATTCTGTGGGACCCGAGGAGTTCCCAGGCCAGACAGATGTACAGACCCTCCAACGAGTTCTGGGTCTTCTCTAGAGTCTCCTCCTGAGAGGATCCTTAAAAGAAAACCCAAAGGGAGGTGCCTAGGGTGCCTCCTGATCGGATGGCCATAACACCTCAACTACAACATCTCTTACATTGTGTCCACAATATTGAGAAGTAGATGGGTTAGAATCTCTTCCAATAGCTTGCAGAAATTCAGAAGTCATTGTTTACTTCCACAAAAATGCAAGGCTAGAGATCTGGACTCAATTGAGCTAAATCAAGGTAAAAACCACAAAGCATACAAGAAACCTAGGTTCTGTTATGGACAGACTTAAATGTTGATATATCATTAAATCTATGATAAAAATCAGCCTACGACTGCTTAAAAACAGCTTTAGCTCTTCCAAAATGCTGCTACAAGAGTCCTTTACTGACACAATGGAAGTGAATCCTATCACCCTAAAATGATAAACAAATTGCTGTCCTGGTCCCCTGTGGGGGAAAAAAGATTTTAAAATCTGGTGGATATTTGAAGGACGGAATGGTGTTCCGTCTAGATATATTTCAGAGTAGAATGAAGCATTTTGACCCCTCAGGTAACCAGAAACCTGCTCAGTCAACATTTCCAGAACCACAACTAAACATGGAGAGGCAGCATTCAGTTTGTGCATTTCTCGGCTGTGGGAACAACTCCAAACCTGGGATGCGCAAAAATGGCGGGTTCTTATTATTCAGTTCTGAAAACATTAATTTTTTACAGCAGCTGAATAACCTTGTGTATAGATTTGTCTGTCATGACCTAATCAGAAGCTGAGATTCCTTTATTTTCACGACGACCAAATTATTTTGTATAAAGGACACTGGGTTGACTAGCAGCAAGGCAATAACTTCTTTTCCTATGAAAACACTATATTTCTTGACCAAAATACTGATGCTTTTTGGTGAGAATAGCCTGTGTAGGATTGTATTTATGCTGCGTCAAGAAACACTATTTAACATGATTTGTTCAATATGCTATTCCTTGGCCTTTTGGTAATTTAAAACAGGATTAAGCATCAAATCAGAGGAGTTGTTGATTTGCAAACATAATTGGTAAAATAATATGTAACAGAAATTTTAAAAGTAGCCTATGGGCATTTTGCATCAGTCACTAAGATCATAGATCTGATTAGTTACCAATCAGTTTTTATCTATTTTTTTAACTGGATTGAAAGTATAACATTCAAGTATAGAAAGTGTGTCCTGCCCTATAACAGAAAACTGACTGCCCAAAGGAAACCTTTAATGTGTTAGACTCTATGAAGTTTTGATTTTGCTTAATTGACGATACTGACTGGAGAACGAGTTAAAAGAACACACAATTTGACCCCCTAAGAATGGTCTGAATTTTGATATTATATCCATTATATTAAAAGTTTGTTTATATAGTCTTTCTCCTTATTATAAAGTAGTTCATCCTGCTATTTTTCAACTAGGACCACGGACTACATTTGATTGTAAGTGGTTGGAAATTTAAATAACAAAGCCTAATAATGTACTGTATGGAATAGAAATGTGGCATTCACGTTCATCTGTGCAGTTTCAGAAGTTTGGTTGCTACATTTCTTTTTAAATTCATCAAACATTAAATGTATTTAGTTTGCAACATTTAAATATGTTTAAGAACTTTGGTGGAGATTGTTTATTGCATGTTAATATGTATAATATTTTACTACTGACAATCTTTTCTCTGCCCCTGTAACTAACTAAAAAAACTATTAAAAGAACAAGCATGAGATGCATGACTAGCTGCAGACCTTAACTATTACAGCTGACTATTCGTTCTCAGCCTAATGCTTGTTTTTTTTTAAACTACATTCACATTGTATATCTGTATACATCTGACGAGTAACATTAAAATAAAATAACTAGTATGCGATCTAAAAAGTGGAGGACCAAATATAGAACCCTGAGAGACACCGTTACAAACAAACATATCGGAAATGTTCTCGTCCATCCAAGGAGACTTAGCAAAGTCATTTTCTGTTGATCAGATTAATTTTTTCCCCCAATTTTTCCAGCTATTTTCATTAGCTTTCATTCAAATCTATATAAGATGGCTGGGTAACAAGATCCCCATGGTTAACTGTATCAAAGGCTTTCTTCAAGTCAAGAAAGAACAGAAACAATCTTGGTGGTTCTATAACTGCAAATTGTTGTATATACTACCTACACACCTTTCACGATCAAATCTATTAATCTATTGTCATTCTCTGATTCTATTTCCACCTAAACATAAATATTACACTTTACCATAAACCTAACTTTTCAACTCGGTCTTTACGTTTTAGAAAATGATAATGTTATAAGAATAAGTCAGACTGCTGTGGAGAAATATTCATTTCCTCAATAACTGTTTGCTTCTCCTTTGTGACACTTCATCTAAGACACTTTCTTTCTCTTCAGCGGGGTTATGCTACAGTTTATGTTTAGGTGATAGATAATCCCTACGTGACTGATGTTGTCGATTTGGCACCTATACCCTATTTTGGTGGCCATCTGGACTCCCTAAATTGGTCCCTTGAGAGCAAAGGTTATAGACGGTAATCTTCATTCATCTTCTTCATGTGGGTTTAGAGGTGTTTAGTGCTTGTCTCCGTTGCTGTTAAAATGCTGACAGGACTCCTGAACATTTCCTTTGCACAAAAGGTTGTTTGATTAAATTGGACGCCACCACATAACATGCAATCATCCATTTGTACATTTAAGAATTTTACAGAAAGACTTATCAATTTTACCGAAGAACGTGTTCAGCGTTAAACACTATCTGGTCAAAAAAGCAGTCATGCAAGGCACAAAATAAATTATGGTCTATTTCTTATTTTAATGAGCTTGCTATGGGGGTTGGGCTGGGTGTTAACTTCTCTTACCATACAGATTACATGGGATCGCTTTGACAAATGTTGGACTTATATGAGTTATACAGCATGCTGTTTCGGTGCAAGTCACTCACTTATTGCTGAGGCACTCTGTCAAATTGATTATCCAGTCAACTAATTCCCAGTCTATGCCTAGCTAAAGTATGATAGACTCATTGTGTCCCATGGGTGCAGTTCTCATTTGAAAGTCTGTCTGTGTGAGTGAGTATTTATGTGAAAGAGGCTAACTAATCAGCAAAGTGGGCCAAAAGCTGAATATTGGGCAATCTGGGGCAGTTGTGGGTATGCTTTGTGGCTCACCACAGCCACATTTTGGCAATGGAGCATTTTTTAGACAAAGACTATAAAGCAGAATGACAATTGCGAGGTTGTTACAGGGTTTCATTAGGAGCTGATGATCCTATAAAGCAGTCTCCCTACCACAAGAACAATGTTGGAGAAAGATTATCATGAATAATCTCTTTTGAACACATGTACTCAAAAAGGACAAATTAAAAAGGAGAAACGTTGTTTTGTTCTGTAACAAAGGACCAGAACTGTTTTAATATGCTAAACGCTAAGTAGTTATCATATAGTTCCGCTGACTTGCTTTGTAGTGTTTCTTATTTTAACTTTGCTCAGTAAATTATTATGGTTCATACATGTGCACACCTAAAATAACAATTTCACACCTGCGGTTACATACCTACATGCAAGAATATTTTCATACTACCTACACACATATATAAATATACAAAAATATATATACCTGTGCCTATGTAAATACAGAGATACACTTCTATAAATCTCGCTACTGCTTCCTTTCCTACTTTTTCTAGCACACTTTTTCCTTCTACTAAATTTCTATTATGCTTGGATGCAGCACTATGAGCAGCCAGCTTTTTTAGCAATGGCCTTTGCTCCTTACCCCTGTGTGAAGGATGGTAGTGACATTACACAGCATTTTTGTATTAAAATTAGAATGTATAGCTATTTCTTAGACTTAGTTTCTCCAGCTCTGAACAGCATGTTGGTCTGCAAGCTTCCGTCCTTCAGTTATTTGCAGCTAACGTTGACCCAATGAGAAATCGTTGGGTCTCAAATTGTCTCTCACAACGTCTTTTTGGATCTTGCTCTCCTTCATTTCCTGACAGGTGGTATTTAGGGCTTTGCAAGTTTTCAAATGAAAACGATGATTAAGGTGTGACCAACAAAACAGATCTTCACACTGGCAATCTCTCACGTACTGGTTTCGAGTCCATTCTTCTGTAGATCTCTTTGTTGGAAATATGATCTTATCATGACACTCTCAGAATCTTTTTTTATGCATTTTTGGTGTAAAACATCCATTTTTAGAAATCTTTGTTTTTGTTTTGTTTTTTGCAGCTTCTAGTGGCTTGCTTTTTATTGACAGTAGACTGACAGGAAAGAGGCGAGACATGTGGCAAAGGACTGCAGGTGGGATTTGAACCTGGGTCATCTGAGTTGAGGACTAAAAGCCTCCAAACATGGATTGCGCTACCCGCTACACCACGAGCAAGCCCAATTTTTAGAAATCTATTAGTTGTGTAATGGGTCAGGTTCCACAGGTGTAAAGTGCAGTTGACAGGATAATAGAACAGCAGTGTCTTCCCAAATGTCCTTTCCAATTGTGCTATCTCTGTATGGTTCTATGTCACCATTGTTGCTCTTCCTAACAAGGTGTGGTCCACCATAATTGCTCTATCCCGCACTGTGCCATTGCTGCATCCATGTGCAGTTTTATTAAGAATGGAATTGGCTGTCAGTGGGAACAAGAAGGGTAAAAAAGAAGCTGAAACAACACTCTCACGCTTAATTCTGGACTAAAAATGCAGGGGTTTCTCACAAGCCTTGATTTCAGTTTCCCATAAGTTTTCCTAACACTATATGGGTAAATTGTGTTTTTTTTAACTCTTTTTCTGCTTTAATGTCTTCATTGCTGAATAATCCAAAATTCTAAAAAGGGGACACATGGCATCATGCCTAATAGCATACGACCCAAAACCACAACATAATATTTAACTTGGCTCCTAAAACATTGTCGAAACTGAAATAGAGAAAGGACAGAGAAAGACAAAACGAGTTAACCCAAAAAACAAGTCCAAACACATCAAAGAAAATAACAAGAACCAGAAACTTTGATGTACCACACATCAAAACATAAGCAAAATTATTCAAAAACTCACAACTTAACAAAAATGTGGAAAATCTTTAGGCGGCTTGATGAACTGCATCAGATTTAGAAAGTACAACAGAAAACATACCCATTCTAAAACACATGTAAAACAATATCATTATTTTTATTTCTATTTTTAAATGGAATTGCTGCTTCCATGTTATTTTTTGTTGTTTAGTTCCTTTGAACAAATATCTAAGGGATCTATTTTTATTTTTCAGAAATTTCATGCTATAAAAAACTTAAATCTTTGTTTTATGTAAGTATAGAGCTGGGATGCTCTGGTGTGAAAATATGTCATCTTCATGATCACCATAAAAGTGCTTGCATGTTTTATTAAATATAGGAAGTTTCGTTTCCTTTCATTTACAGTTTTGTTATGCTTTGGTTGAACTTCAGCCCTCCAGACTCGTGCTCAACAGGTCAGCTCAAAGCTCCAGAAGGGCACAGTTCAGCGCGGGCTGGTCACACAACAACACCTTCTTTATTTCCTGTTGGTGCAGAAATATCTTTATTACGCCATGCCGTGTGTCTCTGGCCAGGCGGAGTCCTCGGAGAGGAGAGCAGCGGGTGAAAGGGGTCATGTAGAACCAGACAGAGACACCGGCGTGACACTGTGACATGTTCAGATTCCCTCCACTGAGCTGTGCCGTGCACGACAACATGAAACAAGAAAATGAGCCGCAAACCTCTTTCTGACCCCGCAGCCACTCAACCGTCTTCCCACGAAGGCACAACACAGAAAAATATACAGATCAATAGGTTTGCACGGTAATACAGCTGTAAACACGTTAGCTTACATGTTCGTTCAGCTTTGTTGTTGAAAGGGATTTTGACAGAAATAGCTAGAAATGTGACTTTTTTTTTTTGGTTTTCAGGGAGAATGGTTCAACTAGAAATAAGCATTTCCTTGGCTGAGTCTTCATCTTGTTTAGTGCAGAGAGCTGACAAGACTCCACTGAAAGGAAATTATACGTCCTCCTCTGGGTCTTCTCTCTAAATTAGAACTATTGCCCCTATTAGATGAAGGTTAATAGTCATTTGGTGAAAAACACAGCTGATTTTCAATCTGATAGAGAAGCCAAACGCCACCAAGCAAAACCTACATTTGTCGTGTGCTTCACGAGACCCTTAAATGGTTCCCGCTTACCCCCAAACATTTTTAATTTTAGCCATGTAAAAAAGATGTTTTGTTGTTGGTTTCTTTTTTTTTTATATCTTTTCTTCTTCTTCTTTTTCTTCGTGCCCGGCAGGCAAGAATCAATGACATTTGAAATAATTGTTGTTACAGGGGTAATCTCTGGAGGGAGAATGGGGCAAAACTGTAGAGAAGATTTGAGTAAATTACTGTGTCAGCTTCTATTTATTTGCGACCAGATTGCCAGAGGCGGCACTTCTAGATAGCCATTAGGAGTCAGGGCAATAAAGACAGAGCATGTAGCCATTGTCGAAAAGTTAGCGTGTAATGCAGCAAGTTATCATCAAAGCGCTCCCCGTGGAGAGAGCAGGGCGCACACTGGGGAGAATGCGTGTGAGGAGAACCAATTATAGCTCCTCAAATCTCTCTTTCTCAGAGGGAGGGGTCATAAATAGATCGCTACAGTTGTGCGCCCTCACTGTATATCTCTCCATATGGCGACTCTTCTCTGTGTGCATCATTAAAGGTACCAGCCATCCTTAAACAGAGCACACATCCTATAGGTCTAAGGAGTACAACAAAGTGCTTAAAGTATTGAAACAAGCTTTACACCATTTAAATAGTTTTGTTGCCATGGGATCTTTATCTGTTAAGGAAACAGGTTTGCGGCCAACATCCTCCGCCTTGGTAAAGAATATATACTTAAAAATGAATTTCACTGTAGAAGCACAATGGCTTACTAAAAAATTTAAAAAATCTAATCTTTGAGGTTATTATATTTATTCAGTTGGGGAAAAACTTTTTTGACAGTAAGAAGTAGTCCTGTTCTTATTTTTTTCTATTACTTTTTAAAAAAAATTCTAAAGCCACAAATAGAGGCACCACTAACCATTCCTGTATATAGTAATTAATCAAATTGAAGTGTTTTTGGTATTGAACTTGACTTTTTCAAGTTGATCAGAGTATCTAATTAGAAAGTAGCAGGTTAATTAGTGTGCTATAAATATCTAGTTATTTTAGCCACTCTTACAAAAACATAATCAAATAAGGCAGATGTTTGTGGTCCTCATAAGTTGGGTGAAGAAAATTACTTTAACGAGTACAAGAAAAGTGTAAAAAATATTTTTGTAGTCTTGTAAATATCATAAAACCCACATTAATTGGACCACTGTCTGTAAAAGGAAAAATTAAATATGAATTAATGTTTCATACCAGTGACATAATCACAGAAACGTTTTTTTTTAATGAAAAAAATTCTAGCCTTCGTTGTGAGAAAGATTAGGTTTTTTTTTGTGTGGGTAAATACTTCAAAAAAATAAGTGTCACAATTAGCAGAAACACTAACGAAACTAACTTCCTTAAAAAAATAGATCTCACCAAGGCTTTTGGGGCATTTCTACTTGCCTGTTTAAACCTGATGAGATTTTTCTAGGACATTTTTATTCATCTTGCATTACTTCCTGTTTCCTAGGGGTGTAAAAACATGTTACACAAAGGGCCATTGTGGTAGCCATTCATCAAACTGCTGAAAGACCAGGTTACATTTCATTCAAGTAAGTCAGATGTGTGTTGGTCTTAATAAATCGAAGGGGGAAAAAAAAGTGCCAAAAAATAAAGAAATTACAAGAGATGTTAAAATACCTTTCAGAAGATTTACAGGGTGTTTGTTTTCTTGTCATTTAACTGTATTCTCTTTCTAAAAAATGTTCACTCACTGTATAAATTATATTTAATGCTACTCATACGATCGAAAAAATCTCGATGCAACTACTTGATCGTTTCTTATTTTTCAGCCATTGTACTAAAAAGTAATAGAATTTTACAAAGTAAAAAAAACATACATGCACAGAAGACTCTACCATAGGTGCAAAGAAAATATGCAAATCCTCTTCATTTAAAGGCTGTGGACTTTCTTTTACCATCACTGCACGTGCCCAATATAATATGCTTTAACAGGAAAGAGCAGACATCAACAAGTATCAATGGCACTGCATCACTGTGACCAGCAATTTATTGGAAACTGATCTGGAAAGCACTCCAGAACAGTGTATGTTATATGCAAAAATTAAACACAGTTTGGATATTATAAGCAAAGTAAGCTTCAAATTAAGTGGTTTAGCATATTTTCAGAAGTGAATAAAGGTTGTTTAAGGCCATTATTGTGGTTCTTAGTGTAAAATATCTTTAATGTTTGTCTCTATTTAAGTTAGTGCCATACTGAGTAAATGTATTTTAGTAGAATTTGTTGAATATTTACTTCATTAGTCACATAAAGCTATTTAAATTCAGAAAAGTCAGTTTTTAAGCATTTTTATGCAGGTGTATATATATAGAATGTGTATATATATATATATATTCAGATTCTTTGGCATGAACTATTGCACCACAGCTCTGTCTGTATGATTCGCGTCCTCAAGTTTCAAGCCTTTTGCAACTTTTAACAGGTTTATTTCTAGTGTTGTCCTGTATTAGGCTCCATCCATCTTTCCAGCAGCTCTGACCGGCTACCATATCCTGGAAAAGTGCTCCCATAGCTTGATGCTTCCACCATCTTGTGTCAAAGTGTGTTCAGCATGTTGCCCAGAGTTTGTTTTACACCTGACAGTGCTCAGACCAGAGCCCCTTCTTACAATGGCTTGCTGCTACTTCTGCATGGCTCTTGACAAACAAAAGGACTCCTTATGGCTTTCTTTTAGCCGCTTTTTTTCCTGGGTTTTTGATTTGTGGTATCACAGTGAAAGAGGCTGAAAACAAATGCATGCCACACTTTCCAGATGTTCCTTTGTAAAAGGGAAAAAAAAAACTATGTATACTTTCCCACTACTTCATAATCATGTTCTACTTTGTGTTAGTTTATTAAATACAATCTAAAACAATACATAGAAATTAATGGTTGTGATGTTACAGGATGTAAAATATTCAAGGGATATGGAATACACCTCAATCTAATTTGCAACCAACACAAATTGTCCTAATTAGATTTCTTTTATTTGTTTATTGGATATAATTAAGGTTTAATGACTTTGAAATTTAAATTGTGTACTCAAACAGGAGAAAAAGTTCATGTATATCTTTTTGTGTTTGTCCAAACTTGCTTTGGAGAATATTTTCTAAGCTTCAGGCTAATTATTTTTCAGGCTTTTAATAAAAAGCATTTAGGAATCCTGCGCATCTTCACAAATTTAAATCCCTTTTATGAACAGTTCTCTGTTAATATGACAGTTGTAGCAGCTTGTTATCTAAGTAATCACGCCGAATATTCATTATGTCAAAGCAATGCGCTCTATTTCAGGCATACATTCCCAGAATATAACTATGTCCCTTGGGATATGCTGATTTAAATGCAAATTTCACGACCAATGCAAAAGTACACTGTTTGCTGCAAATTAAATCACATGAAGCTGCTTCAAATAACAGACAAGCATGAAGAAGTTAATCCTTTCCCTCAGCGAAAATGGCCTGTTTAGCTGCAGTTTTGAGGATATTAGCGGGAATAATGGTAAAACAATGAATATGTAAGAAAGTCTTAATCTGCAGGAAAAGACACCGTTTTAATCCCCAGCCACTCAAATGTGGTACGATAACCAGCGGAGGCAGTGACTTTTAAATCCGGGACTTAAGAGAGGAGGGGGTGGGGGGGGGAAGGATCAAATAATGAACAGGAAGTGGAGATGAAAAGGGAGCCTGCATTAATTAGATGCCGGCGATGGGCTGCAGCAGCAAAGACAAGGCAGGGAGAGAGGGGATTGAAACTGTTTGTAGGGTCTGCCAAACAAATGGTGCAGGTCTCTGCGGGAAAGAGATTATTATGGGCTCTGTGTCTGTCAAACACCCCAACACAATACAAAAAAGGGAAGGGGAGGTGGGGACGGCGGGGGCCCCCGAGGCAGCACTGCGGCCTCAGAGGGCCCACGAGGACGCCGGCAGGCTCTCCGCAGCAACGCTGCTCCTGTCAAAGAATGTCTGTAATCCGCAGACTGACTGAGGTGATCCCGTGGCTCTCCCTGGCGTTGCAGCAGGCTTCTCTATTGTCAGCAATGCTCAAAGAAGGGAAGGGAGGAGAGGCGGTGAGACACGGGGGAGGTGGTGTCCTTTATCAGCCTGGTCTTATGAAAGCTCCCCGCCTTTGTCCAAAAATTACAATTGCTCTTTTCTGATCTTTTGTTGCGTCCTGTTGACAGTGGTTATTGACTAAGCGGTTGGACATGGAAAGGATATGACCCCTTACCCTCCCTCCCTCCTTTTTTTTTGTCATTATGGGGGGAAAAGGGGGGCCCAGTGAACAACAGAGGAAGCAGGTTTGAGGTTTACATGTAGCTTTATTCTTAAAAAGGGATTTGATGAGGCTTATGCAGACAAGGAAAACAAGTTGGGGTGGAAGTTTTGGTTCAGCGGGAACAAAAAAGTTGAAGAAAGAAGAGCAGGAAGAAAAAGAAAGAGCAGACTTCCATATTTCCCCCCCTGTTTCTCCCCTCAAACAGATGCCAAGGCAGATGGTGGTGAATTAGCAGAAAATGGGCAAAAAAAAAGAAGAAATGAGACAGTATATTATAGGTCCTGGAGGACAGACGCGAAGAAATAAAGATTAAAGCGACGGCAGTTGCAGAGAGAAGGAAAATCTCACCCAGGGGTTGTGGGAGGTCTAAGGTGTCATCTCTGAAACATAATGTACAACTGCTTGCATGATGAGCGATATGCTCTGGGCCGTGTGTTGCAAAAGAGCCATCAAGGCAGCAGCAGGAAGTCACATGGAGGCATGATAGGTGAAAAACACCTGATTAATGTGATGATGCTGTCGGATTGGATGGGTTTAGTAACGAGGTACCAAACTCGAAAAGCCATGGTTTTAATTAAGTCCCGTTCAAGCAAAAATACATTACTCTGTAATGTCTTGCTAAAGCACACGACTTGAAATGTTTTACATTTTTACTGTGTTACTACAAACTGCAAAAATATTTTTTTTTTGTTTGTTTGTTTTTGCCGTGTATGCGCAGAAACACAAAACTGCCATTTTTACACTTTTACACTTTGGAACACAGTTTCAAAAATGATCAAATATGGTCTCCCAAAATGCCGGATCCATGTGGATGCACAGCCTTGACAACAAAATACATTTGTGGATACAGCCTAATCTCATAAGGATACCATTTAATAAAAAATAATAAAACAATACATAGACCAAAAAATAATCATAACTGAAAATAACAAATCAGGACAATGTCTTCCTTTTTCAGATGACGGTTTGGACAGCACTCCGTGAGACGTTTGAAGTTTAGGATAATGTTTAAATCCCTGCCCTATCTGCTATGTTCTTTGGTCTTCATGAGGCTGTTTGTTCATCAATGTTCTGCTGTTGTAATGAGACTGAATTTCACACAGACTAACTACGAAAAATGTCTTATGAATTCAACTGCTTGCGCTGCATTTTATTTAGGAGTGTCAGAGTGAAAGGGAGCGAAATACAATTTGCTGGGAGTGTGAGTGCTGTTTGTCATTAAAGAAGAAAAATAATAAACACTAATTTTACTGAAACCTGCAGACAAAACATGTACACCAATCTTCATCTTTACACCTCACTGCACAACAGACTGGACTGCAGATGCAACCGTTGAGCCATCTACAGGAAGGCATGGAGCAGACTGTACCTCTCGAGGAAGCTTACGTCCTTCATATCATATCTTCTATAAGTGTAGTGGGGTAGTTTGATCTCTTCTGTTGGGTAAATGTTTGCTACATCAGAACCTATTCAAGAAACGTGTTTCCGCCTCCTCTTTATACATGCTTTTTCAAAAGAGTCAAAAAAAAAAAAAACACCTCAGTTGTTAATTAAAATTGTGTCGTTTATATCATATTTATATTGCCATATATTTCAAAATGTGCATAAAAAAAAAGGTTGATGGAAACGCGGTAGTGACTTGAAAAAGCCCATCATGGTAATAAAGAAGGACGGCTTTGTTCTGGGGACTCCTCAAGAACCTTGGGAGATGGTTATGCAAAAAACAATTCTTCATAACTTGAAGAACATAAAGGACAACCCTGAGCTTCCTCTCCATCGGCCTGTCGAAGTGTCTTCAGTCAGAGGCTTCTTCAGATCCCCTGTAGGACAGACTGCTACAGAAGATCCTTCCTGCCCACTGCCACCAACACCTGTAAAGAAACCTGCATTATACAATTGAATTGAATTGAATCCCTTCCAAAAACATTATTATTACTATACTCTCTTTTTGGCGTTCTGCTACATTCTATAAATCTATAAATAGAAAGCATTCCCCAGCTCTTTTGCAGAGTACCCATTAGTTTGAAAGACTGACGGAAATAAAACTAGTGAGATAGCAGACTGGGTTAAGACTATACAACATTACAACCAGTAATTCTGGCTGCCTATTAGATTTATCTGTTGCAGGCTGAAGGAGAGCACGCACTTTGTCTTCAGACATGAAAACAGCATCTCAAGTGTTACAATTCCAGAGGGGGTAAAGTGGAATTGCTGTTTTTACATTTCTGTAGCATTTTCTGCCCATAAGGAATATGGATAACAAATGAAATATTCAGCCACATTGTCTGATTTATCTCTTTTATTATCTGCAAATATCACCCTGGCAATTTAAAGGATAGCTCGCTTTATTCTGGGCCTTTTCGCTGGGGGCCTGACAACCTATCAACGTTATACAGCTTAAACAGGTCAGGATTGCATGAGCATTCCTATGTGAGAGCTTTTGAGCTTGCAGAATTTCTAAATAGAAACCGCCAAAAAAAAAAGGCAAAAAAAGAAAAAGGTAAAGGATTCTTATGGGAACGCTACAGAGCTGCCTCGCTGGAAAAATGATAAATTTGCACAGTGTCCGTTTTTGAAATGGAGTTGGGGGGGGGGATCTTATTAATTTTAAATCATGTGGAGACATCTGTGATACAATTTCTTAGAATGTAAATAAAATAAGTCTTTTTGAGAGGCTGACTAAGACAGAAGATGCAGTCTAGATTTTTCTATCCCTGTGAGAGTTAAGGGTTTTCAAGCATCCGATGTGTTACAGTTTGCCTGGAAGCACTAAAATAAGAGGTCTAAATTCTTAGTATACGTGAAATATATTATGAATACATTAATAATAAACTGGATTCTTAATTAAGGAATTATGTGTTCATGTATTCAATTGATATTGAATTGGTTGTGCGGATGTTCAAAACTCTCTTGAGAAAAAAAAGCCTGTTAGTTCAGATTTGATACACGGTCATGTAGTAAAAAGAAAGCACACCCTATGCACACAAAAAAACTGCTGCAATCTCTATAGTCCAGTGCTCAGATTGGCTCTGAAGTTTGATGGTTTTACTCAAATACTCAAAGATTGTGAAACAGTGTGTTAGAATAGAGTAGAGTAGAATACAATGTTCATCCATCCATCCATCCATAATCTCTACCTGCTGGTCCATAGGGTCAGGAGGGGTGCTGGTGGCCATCCTCGCCAGTGGAGGGGATACCCTGTGGACAAATTGTTAGTCTGTCACAGGGCAACGCAGAGGCACCAGGACAAACCACCATGCACACACACAATCACTCCAAAGGGGAATTTAGAGTACAAAAAAACCTCGTATTCATGTTTTTGGATCAGGGGAAGAAGCAAGGGTATCCAAAGAGAACCTGCAAATTTCATCCTGAAAGACTCTTGGCTGGGAATCAACCCAGGACCCTGGGTGCAAATGCATCACTCTGCAGCCCTAAGAATAGAATAGAATAGACTAGAATTCAAAAATGGGGAAGCGATGTTTGTGTCAGTTTGTTAAAAGAGTCTCCCCTGGGCAATTCATGATCTCAGAGGTGTTCGTTGAGCAGGCTAGCTCGTTAGATATCTAAACCCCAACTACATACTGTCACTCTCTCTACTGCATCATGGCTGACTCTCCAGATGTGGCATTCATATGATCACCAAGTTTGTTTTGTCTACATCTAACACTATAGCTTGTTGTTTCTGTACCTTGTTTCTGTTCCTTCTTTTTACCATGAATGTTTGAAAAATCCATAAAGTGGATCTAATAAGTGTGGAAACGTTTGGTAAAACTCCAGGTTTCTTTGATGTAGAAAAACAATGCCGTGCTCAATATTTAAAACTTGTACATGTATCCTGTATGATTAAATTAGGAAAACAAGCTCCTTTTCTGGGGAGGAAAAACTAAAAACTTAATAAAACAACATGGTGCAATTACCAGGTGGCAGGACTCTTAACAAGCTTATATGATCAGTCGAATAGAATCTATTTAGTCTAATTTTACTCGAAAGTTGAATTGTTCTTGTAGGATTTTCCCGACCTTTCCACATTTGCACTCTTTAGCTAAACTCATTATTTGCAAAAAGATACACACAATTAACATAATCTCGTTGGACAAAGGTTCCTCAACATTGCACAACACAATGAAGACAGCGATTAATAATTAGAGACAACAGCGACATGACAAAACTGGCTGTTTTTCAAAAATAAAATGACGGTCGGGGGGAGGGGGGGTACCAAGAGGCTGACACTAACACAGAAGGAGCAGGAAAACTTTCCAAGGACTGGTTGTGTTTTACAACAATCTATATTCTCCATACGTCTAGGTTAGGGAGTGAAACATCCATGCCTGGCGTGATCTCCAAAAAAAAAAAATAAATAAATAAACTTGTGAGACATCATGTAATGGTTTGATGAAACTAAACTTGAACTTTTGAGCCACAATTCCAAAAGTTATGTTGAACTAAAACAGCAATATGCCTCATCAAAAGCCCATTATTCCCATTGTGAATCATGGTGATGGCAGCATCATGGTCTGGGGTTGTTTTTGTTCAGGTAAAACTGGGATTTTGTCAAGGTGGAGGAAGTTTTTTTTGACAGTTCAAAATGCCAGTTGGTTTTGATCCCAAACCCTCACACTTCTGCTAAAAAAAATATATATTTTTTGTCATGTGTAATTACCTTTATTTGTTGAGTAGTAAGTGTCATTGTATTGAAGTGATATTAATCTCTGGTCCTGTACGCATTTTATTCAAATCCCATTGTCAATAGGCTTTTCTTTGATAAAATTAAACATTATATACTGCAATATTGCCCGTTATGTTTGCCACATAAAGAAAGGTTTTGTAATAAACATAGCTTAATTACTAAAAAATTAATTTTATTGTTGTTGACCAGTAACTGAGACCGATTTTATAGTAATAGGTGCAGCCGTGTTGTAAATACAGAAGCTACAGTAAAAACGTATTGTAAACTTGGCCGAGAGGCCCAGAGAGGGTCTGCCCTATGACCTTGAAAGACACCCTCTGCTGCAGGTGTCCCTGTACCTTCCAGGTACTCTGCCCCCCGTCCGCCTCTCTGCATTCCCAAACACACAGCATGGCTAAAGATAGTTATTCCACCTTGAACCGATCTGTATGGGCTCCCCCGAGAGCACAGGTCCCTCCTGCGAAACCTCATATGGTACAGCATTTCTTACTTCCTAAAAGGGGAACAGAATGGCAGGGGAGAATATTCAGCAAACCTCATCTTAAATCAAGATGAAAGACTGAAATGGAAAATAATAGGAGGAACAAACCCCCGGATAGCCCCTGGCTCCTAATGGAAACACATGGCTGAAGGCTGAAGAGTTGTCAGCAGCCAGCAATGTGCCGTTCCTTTCTTGATAATCTGGCCTGCCATAAAATTATAATAGCAAATACCTCTTGACAAAGATGCATGTTCCCTCTCTTTTGTGAAACCATTAAAGGAGGAGTGAAAAAATATCAAGTAGTGACTCTGAATGCCACATAACTTCAATTTAAATTTACAGCGCTACGTAAAGAGAAGTGATATGCACTCAAAAATTTTAATAACCTATTAAGTTACAACTTCAATTTCATTTTATGAATATTTTCCTTGGGGAGCGCAGCCATCACCAGAGAAAGATCGAAATTTAAAAAAGATAAATAGTGCCATTAATCTACAACATTTCTCTTCCATTATCCCTGAAAATGAGAAGTTATTTTTGCTCAGATCCCCACGTAATTAGCTCCTTACACTTGACTCACTAGCCAGAAAATGACCATGTTCAGAAAATTAAAAATTTGTCATTAAGTGGAATTTAACATAATATCATTTATCTTTATATATTCCTCGGATGACAAGAGGCAGCCTTGGATGTTGATCAGGGTTTTATATTGCAGGACTTATGACTATGAAAGAGGCAGGACTGTGTAATGTTACCATGAGAATATCGGAGATTTTAACAGCTTTCACGTGGAAAATTTATCCTACTAATGGCGCTGTCATTTAAAATAGGGAGTTGCCATTTGTGTTCAAATGAGAGGAGGACTGAAACACCGTGTTATATTGTTGCACTCTATTATGAAGACAGATGTTAACAACTAGTTATGTGTCCACTTTGGTCTCAAAATGCAAGCAGTGTACTTACTTTTCACATAAGAAGCTTTCTGAAAAATATTCTGTTTGAAGAAGTGGTAACAAGGAGAGTAAAAATAATTTTAGGCAACCATGTAGCTGCAACATTTGTCAAGCAAAACAAAACAAAAAAAACATCCCTGAAAAGGCAATAAGTAAGTACATTTATTAAGTGATGAATTAATAATTAAACATTGTTGTTTGTTTAATGATTTTGTTGAACTACGCCGAATCTGACCCTTGTCATTAATATCTAATTCTCCCACTCTGCTGAATTCTTCTACTATTCTCCAATTTTGCATGATTTGTTTTAACTTTATGTTCTCTTTATCTTTTTTCTCTTCATAGTAGTTACTTCGAGGAAGCTTAGCTCTATGTTCTGTGAAGCCATTCCCTTGGGCAGATAATCCGCTGTTAGCCTCTTTAACATAGAAAGTATTCCTGAATCAATGTGTGTTTCAGAGCTTTTTGTGTCTCTGCTCTGTCTTCTCTAACCCCCAGTCGGTCAATGCAGATGATCGTTCACACTGAGCCTGGTTTTCTTGGAGGTTTCATCTTGTTTAAAGCGGAGTTTTCCTCTCCACTGTCGCTACATACAGTACAATGCAGACGACTGTCCACTGTGGCACTGCGCTCTTTCAGGAGGAGTGAATGCTGCTTGTCAATACTCAATGTAATCTGCTGGGTTTCCTTATATAGGAAACATTTTTGACCAATCTGTCTGTATGATTTGACTGAATTGACTTTGTAAAGTGCCCTGAGATGACATGGGTCATAAAATTGTGTTATAAAAATAAAGTTGAATTGAAATTAATCGTCACTGAATATGTTGGTGTGATCAGTGGTGAATCAACTCATCATGGATGATGTGGTTCTTTTGAGGCAACCCATAATCTTCAGCACACACAACACTTGAATCGTGAAGGAGGGAACGAGATCCCACAAAGTCATCCGAGACAGACCTGCTGATCCTGCGCATCAAAAGTTGGAGGATTGTGGCTCAGTATCTGGTATTTGAAGGGTATGTGGTTATATTTCACTGGAAGGAGACCCAGAACTCACTGGAAGGACGGTAAATGGTAAATAGCATATTCTTATAAAGCACTTTATCAAGTCCTGAGGACCCCAAAGCTTATCACACTACATTCAGTCATTCCACCATCCACACGCTGATCACGGCAAGCTACATTGTAGCTACAGCTGCCCAGGGACAGACTGACAGAAACAGGGTTGCCATTTAAAACAAAAAGCCACTAGGCCCTCTGACCACCGTCAGCAGTCAAAGCCGGTGAAGTGTGTAGCCCAAGGACACAACGACTGCAGTGCTTAACAGTGTCAGAGGACAATAACTGGGGTTTGTACCAGCAACCAACCGGTTACAGGCCAAAAGCTCTAGCCGGACCACCGGACAGTGGTGCAGGAGGCACCTGGCCTGGGAACACCTTGCGGGATTGAGCTGGAGAGTGTAACTGCAAAGATCGATGTCATCCTCCTGGATCAGTTTCTGGATCTCTGACAAGGGGAAGACAATAAAATGAAATGTTTACTTGCTGCCCAAGATGTCCCACCTACAAAAAGGGCCATATGGAAAGCACAATCCCTGTGGTTTACTTTACCTGTCAGTGGTCATAACGTTATGTTTAATAGGTGTATGATTTAGATGCACTAATAACCCTGCCTTGTGTCAGTAGCAGTGTTTTAATCTTACAAAATGTCACAAAAATGCAAATCAGACATGAATTAACTGTTTTTTTTAACCAGGCAACGCAAACTGCAATATCGTCATACGTTGATGTTACGCATGGCTGTAATAAACAGGAAGTAAAGGTTGCAAACCAGCACGGACCACAGATCAGCAACGGAGCGAGGTTTTAATAAAAGTGTTGCTATTACTTTTCACAGATGGAATAAGAAATGCTCGATTCTCTTCAGAGGTCCACATGTACCTGTTGTTGCTTCCAGCCTTGTTTTTGACCATTGTGAGAACATTCAGGAAGACACCGGCAGTCATGTAAGGTAAATTATTCACTACATCAGAACTTCTTTGACCAACATGTTTCCATTTCCTGTTTAGCGCATTTGCTCTTTTCCAAAAAAGCCATAAACCACCTCAAGCGAGCATAAAAAAAAATGGGCATAAAAATGTGCATGGCAACACCACTTGTGTCATGAAGTGTGGTTTAGGTGAAAAACCAACGTGCAGACTGGACCTGGGAAGCAACAAAGTGAGTTGAAGAATTAAATGATAACAAGAAAGTCCAAAACTTACAAGAAGAACAGGACATAGTGCATGGGCAGAGAAATGGGCAGTACAACATGGAAGTAACTGGCACGATGACAGATGTGGAGCAGATGTAGCAGAAGAAAACGGGGAAGCTGAGGGAGAGAGACTAATTACCACAATACCGCTGAACAGAGACACAAAGAGCTAACGACAAAGGGAAAAAGCAAACCACAGATCTAAATAAAATTTAAAGAACTAAGAAATTAACAACAGAATGAGGCGAGACATGTTAGAACATTAATAACCAAAGAGGAAATGCTGAAAACACAAACACAAAAGAAAAGAAAAACCAAAACACCTGGATATAGTGACTGCCTACTAATTTATTTACCAGAACAGAGCTTAAAATGCTCTGAAATGGGTATCAAAGAGTTCTAAGTTTTATAGGCCACACCTTTCCCATAGCAAAAGCACAGTGAGTACACATTCAATGCTCACTTGAAACCATAATGAAATGTTATTGTGTGATGTTTGTCATATACTTGCAATCAAACGCTTTTTTTTTTTGCCTATTTTGGCCTTTATTTTCCTTGCAAGCGAGGTTAAGTAGCCCTCAAATGTCATTGTCAAAATTGCTTTGAAAATACTAATGCAAATCCGATCACAATGCATTTAAAATGTTGTAATCAACAACTGAAACATACAGACAATAATTTGGATGGGAGGTTCAGTTCTGTGTGGTTCTGTCATTTACTTAGTTCAATAGAAAAACATGTTGGTCATCATCTCACAACACAGCAGGCTATCCATTAAGATCTAATTGATCATCAGATAGAATGGAAGGAAGAAATGGAGTTGATAATGGTGAGAGAAACCATTTTGTCTCACTCCCATTACAGAGTAACAACATTCTTGTTTAGTTATTATTCTCCTGTGACTATGAAAACATAAAGTGAAGGGCCACATGCTGCACTCCACTTTCTCACTGAAAAACTTTCACTTTTTATAATAGACCTGAGACATTTTCATTTCATAAATCTTTACATGCTTGTATGTTGATAATTTTGTTAGAATTTTGTTATTTTATGAAAACTAAATACAATAGAATGTCCAAAATGTTGAATAAAAAGTGTGAGATGAATATTCACTCTCTGTTAATTATTATTATCCTAAGGTAAAATGTCACCTTACAAGCTTTAACACACAAATAGTCAAATGAGAAGGTCAATTCAATAAGGTAAGGCTGCCTCTCATCACCTACACAATTTCCTAAAATATTCAAGGTTTTATATTATGAATTCATTTCATCCTATACTTGCACCTTAATGAATCATTATGGGACTTCTTGTCCCCTGGTACAGTATACAGGCATTGACCTCAATTAGACTGGAGTTGATTAATTTCACCATATTTGGGAATTATTTGAGGAAATAAACAAGATAGATAGATAGATAGATAGATAGATAGATAGATAGATAGATAGATAGATAGATAGATAGATAGATAGATAGATAGATAGATAGATAGATAGATAGATTATACATTACATTACACTATATGATTTTTAAGGTATAGTGAAGTGTCAAGAATTAGATTTAAGTACTTTTAAAACTACAGTGATCACTGCATACTCTATAGAGCCCAAAAACATAGGAATATAGTATTGAAATTGATGTTTTGATTGTGGGAACAAAAATGTTGTTCAACACATAGTGGGAAAGCATAAATGTGTTAGTTGATTGTGCGTATTAGCAAAAAAACAAAAAAAGAACAATTGAAAGAATATGACAAACTCTCCCTGTTAACATTTTTTACCATGTTTCCCTCTGCAGCAAATCCAAGCAACCTTACATGCAAGCCCTTCAGCTCCCCAGGGTCCAAACCAATCTCTCCTGTCTTTATGTAGGCAGTGTCTCTGCTTCAAACTGCAGCAGCCATCAAAGCCATTAATCCATCTGCCGAACATGACTATGACTGATCTGGTTGTCAAACAATCAATTTGTACCTCTCTCCCACTCGCTCCTCTGGTGTGGATGTACAAAATATCATGAAATAGTATCAATGGTATAGTTCCAGCACAGTGAAATAATAGAGTAATAAGGCAATCAGTGTTTGACCTTGGAGGACAGCTAATTCATCTACCCATCTGTCTTAATTATTTCTTCTGAAATGGATACAGAAGACAACCTGAACATTTCATTCATCCTCAGACGACATTTCCATTTTTTATCCGATGGGGGATGCCATTTTTCTTTTGGGATACTACATTTTTTGTCATGAATTTTCAGCATTGGTGGGGGAAAAAATGCAGTGTAAATGAAGATGAAGCAGTTTGCCGAACGCAAATCTCGAGGTCAGGACCAAGTGGGTTAGGACTAAAGAGAGAAACCTCATCTTAAACCTATGTGAGAGCAGTTTAGAGCACATATAACACTACTTTCAGAACAAGTGAGACTAGTTTAAGCTGATCCACTCTTCAATTGCTTTTAAGGGTGCATAGCCAAGTTATTTGACTTTTTTTACTTGTAGGTCACTAGCCCAATATAGTTGCATACATGTTTTAATGGAAGATTATCACTTCCTGCTGGCGTATTAGTTGTTATTTTGGTGTTTTATGCTTTGTTTTTGCTGTATTTTAGTAAATAAAGCCTTTTGTGTTTATTTACGATTTTAACGGAAGTACGTACTGTGCATGCACAATAGGGTTTAAAACAAGGAAGCGGGTAATGGCTATTAGCATCTCCCAGTAAAACAATTACGAAAGGTCCAAGATCCAGTGAAGTGCAAAAAAATAAATTGTTTCCAAGAGGGAAAGTACTGGAATGTCGCTGGGAATACAGTATGAATGTTGGTGTTCACTGAAGAGGAGCTATATACCTTTAAAACATACATAATCCGTTGTTATGACACTTTCCGTGTGAAATAAAACAAAACAACTTACATCATATCAAAAATGCATGTTTAATGCCAGTGAAATTATCAGCACAAAACAAACTGCTACACTATTACAGCTGTATAAACTACAGATAATTGTTACTATATAAGTTAACTAGGCTAATAAATCTGTGATGTTTATATGTTAGTACAATACTTGAATGGTGCTGTAATACAGAAAGGAAAATAAACTTTAATCTCAACCTCCCTTAGTTATTTAAAATGTGTCGTTAACATGATGGAAAATTGTGTTGAAATGAGTTGTGCTATGTTCAAAATATTATCCTTCTTCAAATAAAACATAAAATGTATAGAAAGCTGCAGAAAGCTCTTGCTACTTCAAGTGCAGCATGGAGTGTGAATGAAAAACAATATTAAAACAATATTAGAAAAAACTACTACTAAAAACTACTACTACTACAACTACTTGGTATGTTTAAATGGAGCTGCAGCTGTATTTTTTATTTGATCAGATGTCAAATCTGTACTATGTGTATATCATTGATAACAGACAATTCCAACTACGGGGAATTTAATGCTGGTAACCCATTTTCTTATTGCCTCACATTAATTCGTGGTGTCTTCTTGGCTGACGTGTGATATCATATCATCTTCATAATCAGACCAATCACACAACAAATATCTGGCTTTATTGTGATATGATGCCTTAAATGGCTTTAAATGCTAACAAGTATTCTCGATTCATTCGACCTAATGACAAGAGCTCTGCACCCTCGAACATGGCATATTTCAGTAGATTTTCCCATCAACACTTACCAGCATCCTGCTGCAATATCTGCAAAAGATGGAGATTGTGTGCTCAGGGTGATTCCCATCCCAAACACTGATTTACAGGTAGTCCCAAAAATAAAAAAAATCCTTACACTTTCTCTCATCTTATCCAATCACCTTCTTCCATGTCTTTCATGCATTTTGCTGTGTCCTGTTGTTTGTGGCAAACTGCAATTAAGTCCTATAATGGCTTTCTCACAACAAAAGCTTTTTTCTTACAAATCTTCCACGAAGATCAGATTTGTGGACTGCAGTTGTAGCAGTTGTACAAATTCTCCCACTTGTGCTATGGTTCTTTTTAGCTCCTCCAGAGTTATCACAGGTGTCTTGGTTACTTCTCCAATTAACACTCCCTGCCAGGCCTTACGGTTTAGATGGTATCTTGTCACATCTCGGTAGGCTTGCAGTTTTTTTCATTTTCAGATGATGGGCTGAATTATGAATTATGAATGCTCTCTGAGATGTCCAACGCTTGGGACATTGTTTTACTGCCCAACCCTGCTTTAAATCTATGAGCAACTCCATCCCTAACCTTTTCTTTACTGCTCCTTGGTCTACCTGATGCTGTTTGTTCATTAATATTCTTTAACGAACATCCAAGGCCTTCCAAACACCAAAACACCCTTTATACTGAACACATTTATGAATTATGTGACATCTGAAGGCAATTGCTGGCACTGGATTTTATTTAACTGTGTCATAATAAATTACCCGAATACAAATGTGCACCACATTTTCCAAATTCGTTTTGAAAAGTTTTATTGACAACCATGTATCCTTTTGCTTTCACTTCAAAATAATGTACTACTTTGTGTTTATCTATCACGTAACATCCCTACCTTATACCTTTGGAGCTGTAATGTAACAAAACATTAAAAAGTTCATTAGATGGTAAATGGCCAGTACTTGCATAGCGCTTTACACAAGCCACACTGTTGCCACAGCTGCCTTGGGGCAGATTGAAGGAAGCAAAGCTGGCATAAATAGGTGCTACAGGGCCGTCTGACCATCAGCAACAGGCAACGCGGGGGAAGTGTCTTGCTCAAGGACACGATTGAGAGAGTTAGAGCAGGGAGTCGAACCAGCAACCAGCCAGTTACAGGACGAAATCCCTAGATTCTGCTGTGTTATTCCAGATATTGTACGTCAAAGCTTCACTAGACTACCATGCAAAATGCAACAAAAAGAGCAATTGCTTAAAAGTTGTAATGTGACCACAGTTTCAAGGGTCCAGAATCATTGCACATGTTTTTTTTTTCTTTTTTCTTTTTTATCTAATGCCACCGGTGGAAGAAACTGCCACAGAGGCCGTTTCTTTCCCCAAGAAGCCCTGCCTGTGGCAGTTTTCCCCAAGGGTGCGTCTCTGATGAACAAAATGAACACCTTACTGCCACCGCGAAACAAAATAAGGATATGTGCACTACCAAAACCTACCTTTTGTCATGATTGGGGTTAAAGGAGGACCCAAGCGTAGAGAGTAGTGGTGGCAAAAGGTTTAGTGAAATAAAGAAAACTTACAAGACACGAGGAACAGGGCAACCAGACAGAAAAGAGACGCAGAGGACAGGTGAACGTAATCAGGAGGAAACGAGGAACAGCTGAGACCAATGAAAGAGAGGAGCTGAGAAGGGGCATGGAACAAACAGAACTGAAGGGGAAACAATTGGAAGAAGTATAACAACATGAACAAAGAATAAACCAAGAACAAAATCCACTAATTTATCTGCATAAGTACAAACTAGAACAAAAACAAACATATAAGGATGAATATCATAAGAGAATAAACAAAGAAAGCACAATATAGGAAACTAAACGAGTCCAGATTACATGCACAATCAAATCATCTGGAGATTGTGACTTTTTTTTATAATATATATATATATATATATATATATATATATATATATATATATATATATATATATATATATATATATATATGCACCTATATATACATAATGTTCTTTTGAGTTTGATTTTATTTTTTCTAAAGTTCAAATATTTATACTTATTGTCGTTAAGAAATGAATGCGGAAACCAAAGTCAAGTTCCTGATTTATGCACAGTTTTGGCCGGTAAAGTTGATTATTTTAAGATCTTCAAAAACACTTGCTTAAAAGATTCACATGATGAATGGCACAGGCGTTACATTGCCATGTCAAAAAAACTAAAAATCTGACCCAGTATTTTCTTTTTTTTTTACCTTTCTTCTTAAGAGCCCCTCATTGACAGAGTTGCTCAATGTAAAAACAATGTCAGTATGGCATCAGTTGTATTTAAAAATATACATACTTAGGTCAAAACCTAACCTCAGGCTCACTTTGAATACGGTGCAGATACGTTTGTGGCACCGCAAAGAACCCAAAGGATTAAAAATCAATGTGTCCACTCACATCAGTTACATTCAGTCCGGCTACTGAGACCGTGCGGTGCAGCTAAAAGCTTGGCAAGAAGGAAGTTTGACCGCCACAGCGGTCCCCGGATCAAGCTCCTGAATTTCACGAGCCAAACAGGATAGGTCGGGCGCTAGACAGGATAAAGTTCCGGTTAATTTCAGAATAAAATCACCGCACCAATTTACACATGCTTGACCAGTGTAGACAAAACGTCAGCACAGAAACACAAGGAAACAGAGGGGCTTTCAATAAATAGATGACAAAAGTAAAGACTTCCAAAGCGGATAATAACTGAAGAGAAGTTTGTTGTTGGAGTGATATGTGCGCCTCTGCCTGTCCTTCAGGGCTAAATCACTGAAGTCTGAAGCCGACTGCTGTCACTAAGCAGCAGTTGGAGGGACTTGTGGCTTGTCAGTCTCAGACGGTCTTTTCAGGCAGGAGCGTCTGACAGATGATTCAGCATCAAAGAGAAGTGCTGGCTGCCCATCACCGCAAAGACCCAGTTTTTGATAGCGACCAAAACCAGAGAAAAATGTTGCTTTTTTAAAGTGAATATTTGCTAGAATCAGATTTAATGTACATTATAAAAATGTGAATGCTTTTGTATTGTTGCAGGGATTGGAATACATTAACTCAAACTGCTTTATATTTTTCTAAGTAAACCGCTTAGATTCTATACTGTCAAGTCGACAGGGGGTTCCAAAAGAATTAACACCTCTCGAAGATTTGTAGTTTTCATCATGATGTAACCACATACTTCAGTGTGTTTTGGTGCAATTTTTCTAGTTTTGGTGTTTTTACTTTTAGGGTATGTCTCTACCAGCTATGTTCCACTCCTGTGTTTTTTAGATAATTTGTTTTGTTGAGACTCTAAGAGGTTTTCTTCCAGGGTTGACCTGTATTTAGCTGTGTCTCCCTTCCCAGTTTCCTTTCCCCTGCTCAGGAAAAGCAGCCCCACAGCATGGCGCTGTCACCACCACATGTCGCTGTGTGTATGGTGTCTTCAGGGTAATGTGAAGTGTAAGTTTTTCTTTAGGTTTGCAATTGTGCAAAACTTCTTTAATTTTTGTTTTGACAATAGGTTGCACGGTGCCCTGAGAACTGCTCAGTGTTTGGGACGTTGTTTGACATCCCCAGCAGGCTTTTTCTCAAACTTCTCCACAACTTCTTCCTGACCCTGTTTGGTGTTGGCGGGATGCTTTTTGTTCACTAATATTCTCCAACAAACCTCTGAGACCTTCACAAAACAGCCGCATGTATATTGAACTCAAATTACACGCAGGTTGCGTAGTATTTTACCTGGACGTGTTAGAGTAAAGGAAGGTTGAATACCTGAGCAAGGCGTTTTGGATGTAAAAGATTTGGAAATAATCTATCTTTCTCATCACACTTCACAGTTACTCAATGCTTTGTGATGGTCTAGCACATACAAGCTCAAGAAAAAATAAAATACATTGAATTTATGGTTGTAATGTGACAAAATATGAAACCATTGAGTGGTAATTATGACTTTTTTTCAGTACTGCACCACGATGCTTTGACCAGTATAATGATTTTGGATGACAGAGCAAAAAGAGAGAAAATGCATTCAGCAGACTGGACCCAGGATAGAATAGTAAGTTTGAGGCAGACCTGTCAGACGTTTCAGGCTTCCTGCAGCCTCGCGGATAAAGAAGCCCACCGTGAGCTGTGCGAGAATGCAAAGCAGGCCATCTGATAGCAGCGAGCAGAAGGTCGGAAGGGGGCGTGTGTCTGCTGAGAGGCAGCCTAGGAGCATTTGTCAGGAGGCGACGACAAAAGGAGGGGTTGAAGGGGCCTTGCTCGCCACTATTCAGAGACAATTTGTAAGCCGGGCTGTTGAAGTCAGGCCAAAGACTTGCGAACAGCTGGAGCCCTGCCGTGATTGATAAATGTGGGCCTCCAAGAACTTCATTTTGATATGAATGAAGACAAAAGCATGACAACATTCGGCAAGCGTTTAATATTACCGTCATTAAGTGGCGGCGGTGGACGAGCGCCCTGTCCTCAGCTGGGAACGCACAATGCCAAAAGGGAGGTCCGAACCCCCCCTCCTTGGTAATTAACATTTTTATAGCAAAAAAACTATTTTGGAACAGATTTGTGATTAATTCAGCTTTCAAGCTTATTAAAAGAACACTTAATCTGCTTTTAGAGGGTTACATTACACAAAGGAGTAATTATCAGAACGCAATGTCCCTTTGATGTCAAGGCCATGTATTTGTGAGATCGTTTGTTCAAGATTTAGCCAAAATAAATAAGTAAATTACGCAAAGTTAGTTTTTTTTTTTTTTTTTTTTTTTCTCAGAAGCCCTGCAATCTAATTGCATGCAGGAAATGTGTCATGCCAATCACGGTGTAACCAAATTACAGCGTGTATCGACTGCGTAACCGTAAAGAGACGTTGGTGCCTCTCTGTCACAGCCTTTTGCAGATGTTGTGACCCATGCTCACATGGGTCAGTGCAAACGCGGCTGACCATCTCACATACATGCACTTACTGGGTTCACTGGCTGTTAAACCTCTTTATTAACACCTGATTTATTTTTCATCACACCGATGATAAAAGAAAAAAAAAATCCCCCTCTTCCGGTTGGGATCTTGAATAAAAAAAAGAGGAGATTCATTCCCTCTTGCTTATTGATTGCACTTTTTCAAATCAACATAGGGCAGGATTTTTCATCTCTTTTATAGAACTGAGAGTAAACTATGCACATCCAACCCTGACCTATTTAATGGCTGAATTGTGCCAAAGACCTACTTGAGTAAAATGGAAAAGTTTTCCCACCATTAAGTGATACATATGGCTGCGACCGAAGTCCATAAAAATTGGGAATTGTTCTATTCTAATTTAAAATTCCATCCTAGGCGCTCTTCAAAGTGACAAAGGGGGAACATCCATCCGGTAATACCGTTGAGAACTTGCTGCCAAGATTCACAATGAATGAGTGAGTATTGATGAAGTTTGAAATAAAATAAAAAATAACACCATCAGGTCCTGGTTCCTACATCACTCCAGTGGAGGATGGGATGGAGTGAGGAGAGGGGAGTGGGCTTTTTGCTGGGTTTCCATGGAGAGAGGCACCTTTCTCAATATTCAGAATCCCAGTGTTCTGTGCCGACTCTCAAAAGGAGATCAATCTCACTTTGAAGCGCTGGAGACTTCATTTGTTTGTGAAGGATGTGAGGTGCTGCCTAAATGACTACGCCAATTCTTCAAAACCCACTTGCAGTTGACACCCGGTGGCTCTGAATTTATTGTTTCTTTGTGTGTGTGTGTGTGTGGGGGGGGGGGGGGCTTCTCAAGTTCACTGAGACCTGAGTGGGTCCGGCGTTCTGACAACAAAAGGTTTGGCCTGTTGGCAGATTTGTTTTCACCAGAACCGTACGATAGCGTCAGATTTAGAAGCTGTGATTGAGAAACTATAAAAAGAAAATAAATGGTCCAGTGAAAACAGCTTAACTTTACCTAAAATAACAAACAACAGTGTAGTTATAAGCTTTCTTAAAATAAATCTTGTATGACCTTGTCTAAACATGATAAATACCCTGACTATAGTTTGATGACTGTTTCGAAAAGGAGGATAAATGTAGAATCCTACCTTCACCTTTTCTACAGATTTATAAAAGATATTTGCCAATCAGGCATTTCCCGATACCAAAGTCAATTTTTTTTTTACACTGAGTTGCTGTTTTAGCTTTTTTTTCCTCTTCTAAACGACTATAACACATGAAATAAATAGTTATTTAATAGAGCTCACAGTTTTGAATTCAACTCAATTACTAAATGATTCCTGTTTCTGCAGCAAAGCGCACGTGAACCTAGAATTATAAAATTCATCTGATTTAAATCAAGCTTAAAAAGGTGCTTTAAAGAACATGCTGGTGGCTGAAGTGATTCTGGACAGAAAGTTGTGCAAGCTGTTAGTTTTAATGTATTTAATGACATTTAATGATTTTATTTTAATTTTTTTTTTATTTTTCATTGTTTGACTTTATGATGACAATTGCTGATTCCATCTTCCACCCAATGGAGTAGTGCATTTTACAATTTTGAGTCAAATTAATCCTTAAAATTAGAAATAACTAAATGTGTCGCTGAAAATGATGTCACCTTTATTCATTGTTATTTGATTTTGTATTGGAGTTTTTTTATTTGCTAATTTAACAATAAAATATCCCTCACAAGCTTAACATGCATAGTATCATTTAGCTGTTTCAAAGAAAATAAAACCTCCTTTTTTAGACAGAAAAGAAAAGAAAACCAAACCATTATAATGTGCAACTGCATTATTAATACAATACTGCAATAATGCATAAAACGGGAAAAGGAACTGCATGTAAAAATGTTTTCAATAATAACCCTAATTTGCCAGAATTACGTGATTATTACCAGTGAAATGAGAACATATCAGAATAAATGCACTAGTTATGATGTTGTCAGACTTAAATCGACAACTTTTTCAAAAAACCTTTATTGTTTCCAAAAGAAAGATAAAGAAATTTATCTTTAGGTTTCAAACAGGGTTTATTTTTATTTGTAAAAGACCCTTTTTTCCAAGTCCCTTTTGAAAAAAATAGAGTTTAGATTTCAAAGAGGTTTTAGAGCAGATATCCCTGTTAATAGAGGTCTCATTTAGTCTCAAGAATAAATCATCCCCCATTGAGCGATTTCTTCTATAAATTTAAAGGAAGCACAAAGAATGTGGGTATTTATCGAAATTAAAAGCTATTTTCATCAGTCACTTCAATTACATGTAATTGATAATGATTTATTTAGTAAGTAAAGTTAAATGAACATGAAACAAAAAGTCTAATTAATTTTTAAAAGCACAATTTCTGATGGGAGATTTCTAAACAAGAACTAAACATTTAATATAAGAACTGAGCTGGTTTTAAGTCTTACGTTTAATCAAAGGTTTACTCGGATTCTCTCTGGATTTTAAAGAAAGAACGTCAACAAATCTGATGGGGGAACTTTCAGGGGGAAAGAAAAGCGAAGATTATAACTTTCTGCCACAAGAGTCGGTTCTCCACTCTGAACCGCTTCAGTAGATGAGTCAGAACGCCTTACTTTGAAGTGCAGATCTTTTTTTTTGTGCAGACCTTTTTTGTGTTACCACTCTGGGAACCGGAGAGGGTCTCATGACCTGTGGTTCTGATTATCTGAGCTTTGGAAAACATTGTGCCCGTAAGAAGAAAAGAACGTAATCATTGCAGATAAAACACAATTCTGGAGCTGCTTACCCATAAAAAAATGTATGCATGTAATAATTTACAATTTCCACGTTTAATGCAAAATTCTCCCTTTAAGGTCAACTAATCATGGAACATTTTAAAATGCTTTCAGAATTTTTTTAGTTAGCAACATAGTATAGAACCATTCGAATAAGAGGCACTTTGACCTGTGTTCACAGGCATTCTGTGAAAGGTCAGATTTGAGATCTATGTGGTGGCTACACAATCATTTAATCTGACTTTACTAATTGAAAAGCTTTAATAAACATTCAGTAAATAGTAAATACCTGAAAAGTCGTGTCATTTTCGTGCAATATTTGAGAAGCTGTATCACTCCTCACAGGTTTGATAACAGTTTCTGATGATGCCCTTTTTTTGATATAGCCTGTAAGAATATTCCTGCTAGATCATGCCGCCCCTCTGTAACAAAAAGAAAACAAGCTATTTAAGTGAATTTGTAATGATTTTTATTTTATACAAAGTTAAAAAATAATCCGCAGTTCATTACAATGCCAGAGACCGTTTTAAATGGCGGTCTGACTCCCGACACAAACAGGAACTTCCTGAGTGGCCCAGGCTTAAGTAGCAGCACGCTGAGCCATTCTTTTCCCCGTTTTAGCGGTGCAATGGCCCATGCGCTTCCCTCACAGAGTGTTTAGAAGAGGACCCTCCGTGTCTGCTCAGTTGTGCCTGGTTTACCAACACTATTGATTGCAGGTGATGTTCTGGACAGCACCATCTGACCTCTGTAGGGGCTTAAATACATCATTGTCCGGAGAGCGGCCTCCCGAGACTCCAGTTATACTGTGTGTGCAGCACTGATGAAGTGGCAACACACACAAAAAAAAAAAAAAAAAAAAAAAAAGTCAAAGGACACATGGATAAGCACTTCTTACTCCTTTTCACTGCTCTGCAAAATCTAAAAATACAGCCGGAAGAAACATGGCAACTGTGAGCAGGCTTTTTTCCGCAGTGAAGCAGTCCGGAAATCCGTCAGCTGGACGCAGAAAATATGACGGGAAGAAGCGGAGCTTGTTGTGATTGCATCTTTCTTCTCTTATCATCGTTATCGGGCTGATCGGCTCCTCTTTGTTGCTTTGCTGTGAGTTCTAATTGTCTTTATTAATCAGTAATCATGTTAACACTCTGGCTAATCCGTGTTGCAACCCTTTGTTTCATATACACCTCAGAGCCATTGATGGAAATCCAATGAGACATAAGTTTACCTGCCATGAAAGTACCTCAGCAGCAGCCATCACCACAATGTTGGGGGGGAGGGGGGGGGGGGGGTTGTTGGCGACTATAAATTAATTAGCATCAACACTCTTGTAGCACTTTGTTTCTATGAACAAACATTCTAATACACAGTAATTAATTAAATATGCCAAGCTTCCTATTTTTTTTCATGTTGATTTTTCTTCCTGTTCTTCTGTTTGAAATGTTGATCTCTAGTTAGGAGACACAGCTGGTGGTCCATGACCCAAAGGTGAGATGTATGCTTATTTTCTTATAGTGAGCCTAGTTAGTCAAAATATTGTATGTTATTCTGAGAATTCTTGTAGCAAATCGAATAATTTAAATAATAATAATAATAATAATTGTCGATATATATTCAATGTAGGAAATGCTCTATGATGGAAAAAAGACTCAACAGAGAGGATTTAGTCTGCCTATTATTTATTTTGACTGTGAAAGAAATTAGGCAATGTTAAAAAGTCTTAAAATCTATAGGAGGAGCTATTGTTGCTATTATCTGTGTACTCCTTCTTTTCATTGAAAGTGCTGCTTGACCAGTGATCCTGTTTATCTCTGTCTCTCTCCCGGATAGAGATGGCAGTTTTATCACCATAAACGGTGTGGATGATCTTTATTTTTCTTTCCATAGAAAGTGATTCTAGCTCTTTTGTGAATAAAGCCATTTGAGGCGCTATTGTAGCCCCTAACTGTATAATCCTTTTGTTTTTCTTTTCATAGAAAGTACTGATAGACCAGTGATTGTGTGTTTAACTGGATAATTGTTTTTTGGATGAAGCCAAAAGAAAGAGTTATTGCTCCCATTAACTGTGTACGCTCTGGTTTTGGTCCCATAGTAAATATTGTTGAATTGTTGTGTTTAGCTGCGTCCTTTTCCTTGAGAAAGCCAATTGAAAATACTATTAGGTGTGTGATTCTCTGTTATTCATTGTATCCTAGCTAGGTGCTTTTATATTTCAGTTGACAGTCCTGTTTTTACCATTAACTATGATTACTTTTTACCATGGAAATACTCCTCGCTCTGTGATTCTGTCTAGCTGGATCTCTTGCCTTGAAGGTGCTAGTTATTGTTGTCATTATTTTTGTACAGTTCACTCTTGTTTTGTGTTTCCCCCAGAAAGTACCCCAGACCAATGGTTTTCTGTGATGCGTTCCTGTCCCATCAACCCAGAACCAGTTTGCAGTGGATTACTGCGTAAACTCAGCTTATTTCTGTTGGACATGTCTTCATTTAAAAAAATAGTAGTAATTATTTTTCTTCCACAACATAAACAATTTTCTTGAATCTACCAAAAGCTCTAGTCTTGGTTCCGAATATTTATCTTACAACATCTAGCACTTGGTTGATATCTCCATTTTTCCTGATACTAACCGGACTCTGTGATTCTGTATATATATATATATATATATATATATATATATATATATATATATATATATATGATTCTGATTCTAATTCTGGACAGCAACTAACAGGGACACATCAAAAGTGTAGTCCTTTGGTCATCAAGCAAATATTTTGAAAGCATTTTCCTTGGTCGAGCAGCACTTGTACTAGTAATCTGTTCTGTTCAATGTGCATAAAATGAGGGGGGGGGGGGGGTTGTATAAAATTAACCTAGAACATTTAAGTAATAAAAATATTTCACTTTCTCCATTTAATTCAATTCAGTTTTATTCTTGTCAGTTTAATCCGCTTTAGTTTGGATTAGCTCAGTTCGGTCCAGTTAATTTTATTCAGTTTACTTACGAGGCACCATATGACAAAAAAAGTTATCTCAGGCATTTTTTACAGGACAGACGCAGCTCATATCTTGCTCTAAAGCAGCCCCAATCTAATCCACTGATATGATCATGATGTGATTAGAAATTGCAAACCAATTCAATCCTGATTGCAATGCAGCACAACTAAAGTCTGTTGACTATATTGTGAAAATTGCTGAAAATAAATTACCTAAGTAATCTTTCCAAAAAAAAGAGTAAAAAAACGTTTTTAAGTAATCTTACTTGATTGCTTTGCGTCATTGACTTAGAAGCAATTCCTCAGCAAGCTTGTGGCTACAGTAGGGAGAAACCACTCACTTTTAACAGACAGAAACTCACAGCAAAACTGAGTTCAATGTGATCAGCACTGTGCTGCAACTGGCTGGATTATGAGAGACAGAAAGGAGATGGGACTACCTTTTATGGGGAAAACAATAAAGCAAACAAAGTTAAACTGAAAAGCTCTTAGCCAGGAGTACGATCCAGAGATGCTCATTTTCCTCTTTTTGTTTTCCGGATTCCCGTTTTATATCTGCATTGCTCAAACACCCAGCTCTGTATCAGAGATGCTCACGGTTGGCGATTTTCACATTTATTCACCACTCTTCCAAATGAAGGGCACAAAAGGCTGAGCAATCAGTCCAAGGCTGGCTGCTTTTGGCCCAGAGAGGAGAGAGATACTCTGCAAGTGGAAGGCAAGCATGGCTGATCTGAATCATGAAGAATAATGTTTAGCCTGGCACATGATTAGGGATGTTAATTTCTCTTGCAGTGGTGGAAAGGGGGGGAGGGGAGGGGGCAAAGGGGTCTGGCACTTGGTGATGTCACTTTGGCTATTTGAACAATCTGGCAGGCCCAAACGCTGGCAAAAAAAAAAAAAAAAAGCTGCTCAATTTGCCGGGGCTCCTGCTCCATTTGCCTGTTAATGAGCGCTGTTGTTGGAGGTACCCATGTGTACCATGTCATGAGGCGAGCAGGCAGCACCTTCACCTGACGCTCTGACCACAGAGGAAAGTGGCAGCCGCTGTGACAGATGTTTCCGCAGTCCTGGGGAGGAGGCCATGAGAGACCGGTACAGTCAGAGGGCCTGGATGAATCGCTTGCAACAACTGCTACGACATGTGTTTGCCTCAGTGTACATCCAGCTCATTCTGCAACAAGGAGGCAGCTCTTTCTTCAAAATGACAGCGAGAGAACAACAAGAGAAAGTCGGCGTGATTAAATGAAGATGTGATCGTATTAAACTAGGATGCGTAGACTTTTTTTCTTTTTTTTTTACTCGAGAACATGTTTCAGTTTAAACTGTCTTTTTGTTTGTTTGTTTGTTTTGTCAGAGGGATCAGCCCTCGGTGTCGCAGGATTAATGGTCAGGATAAACTCATTACGTCACGGTGTGACAATAGCACTTAATTACTAATGGAAGGACGGGTCCTCTGCAGCTCATTCCGGTAGAATCATGTAGATTGTTTGCTCTGTCACTGAATAAATAATACCAGTGGCTCATTTCAAGTTTTAATCAAGTTTAAAATAATTCTATGACAATGCATGTTAAGGAAACCATGTTTTTGTCTTTTTTTTTCAATTATTGGATCGATTGGTAGCATACTGTCGGCTTGCAACCAGAAGTTAGGCCAACACAAAATTAATAAGACATTTCAAGTGAATATATATATATATATATATATATATATATATATATATATATATATATATATATATATATATATATATATTATTGTGCAGAATGGATTTATATATTTATACACAGCTTCCCTGAGCCATTGCTTTGTAGAGCCACCTTTTGCTGGAATTATAGCTGCATGTCTTTTGCTCTATGTCTCCATCACCTTTGCACGGGAGAGACTGAAATTATTAATAATAGTTATTAGATGAAGACCATCTGTGAACAAGGTTTGCCACAAGGTTAGGATTTAGGAGTGGGCTTTGACTAAACCATTTGCTTCATGAAAAGTGATCTAAACTATTCCACCGAACACACATTATGCGTACAGGAGGCCCTTGTGTCATATCTTTTGAATCCTCCAACCGTTTGTTTTTTCCCCCCCAGAATTATCCTGTATTCAGCTCCATCCTTCCCTCATCAACTCTGACCAGCTTCCCTGTCCCTGCTGCAGAAAATGTGCTCCACAGCATGTTGCAGCCACCTCCGTGTTTCATGATGGAGATCGTGTGCTCACTGTGATGTGCATCTGTACATGGCTTGTGGTGTTGTGGCCGACGGATTTGTTGTAATTATACTGACGAGGTCACTAATATGTGTGTTTTCGAGGTTGTTTAAAAACATCAGAGGTTCTAAATCCTGAAGAGACAGAAATCTGGATCCCAAACAGGAGAATTTATCCAAAAAATAAAATCAAATATGTATATTAAAAGCATGTATTGGACTCAATGACGTCAACAAAATGATTGTGTCACAGGGCGAAAACTGAGTAATTTGCTGATTGTTTGTGTTTTATTGGAAGGCTTTCAATTTGAGATGCAAGTCTTTCCCTTTTCCCTTCACCATGCTGATTATCCAGGAACGAGGAACGCCTGGTGAGTAACCAATGGTACAGGAGGAGAACAGCAGCAGCAACAAAAAGTGGAAACCAGTCACAGCTGAGGGTAAGGCCCACGGCAGGCGACGGGCAGAGTCTAGCATTCTGCCCCTGGAGGACAGAAGTACTCAGAGCCTGCCAGTTAAAGAGTACTCCTCTTCTTTTTAACAGATGCCCGCTGATTAATCAAGAGATTTTTACTTTTGCACATATTTTATTCTAATAAACATACCTCCTTTTTAATTGACCGTCATTGCATTGCCTTCTCCACCCGATTAAGAACGTGTGCCCTTGGTTTGACACATATATAACACTGACTGCATCCTTCATCCGTGTAGACTGTATACGGCTAACCAGAACCGTTTAATATTGCGGTGAACAATTTTTCAAATGTTACATAAAAATTCAATTCAATTCAATTCAATTTTATTTATATAGCGCCAAATCATGAAACATGTCATCTCAAGGCACTTTACAAAGTCAAGTTCAATCATATTATACAGATTGGTCAAAAATGTCCTATATAAGGAAACCAGTTGATTGCATCAAAGTCCCGACAAGCAGCAGTCACTCCTGGGGAACCGTAGGAAAAATGTAATCGTGCTTGCCTTTGTTGTTTACAGCCTATCCAGAAGTTCAGTTGCGCACTTTAAACTGGACTTCTTATGGCTTTCTTCTTTTCCAGAAATAGCCATAGGAGTGCACGACAAACAGTTATCTGTTTGACAGGCTGTCCCTACTGAGCAGTGGCTCTGTACAGTAACTCTACCGTTTTTTCCCCCACAAATGTTGGGGGACATATTACGGGACAATAAATGATCTTTCTATTTGATCCTATCTATCTATGTCTATCCTATGTCTGCGGCTCCTCCAGGGGCACCACAGGCCTCTCCACTGCTTCTCCGGTTAATGCTTTTCTTAAGTTCAGTTGGACAGCTCTATCTCCAGATCTTTTCAGCTTTGCATTACTCTTTCCATTTTCAGATGACGGAAAGAGCAGATTGGTGTCTTGTTCCTTAAAGATGCCGCTTGTTTACCGACGTTCACTAACAAACCTTTGAGGCCTCCGCACTACGAGTGTTTGTACGAGAAAAAAAAGGACACACACATGGACTATATGTACCTCTCAGCTGACTTTGAAGGCAGTTCTCTTCATTTAAAGATTTCTGAGTAAATGGAATTGAAACCAAATGCATGCCACACATCTTTATTTTCCATCGATGTCACAGTTACGCTCTACCGTGTTGGTTTTTTGCATAAAATCTTTTTTCCAAAATATGCTGAAGATTGACAAACGGGGGAAAGTTCAAGATGTAAGAATACTTTGCTTCAGTTGAAGAAAGTCTCCACATAAACACTGGGAAACGAATAGGTGACACGTAGAGTGAAAAGCGTCAGCACCTCTCCTGTACATTGCAACATCATAACACAGCGCGTTAATAAACATAATCGTAAAGAAGACAGGCAACCGGCCTGAATTTCAATGACAAAAGCACTGATCTGATAGAAGTATAAATACAGTGTAAATCAGCGAGGTTTCATGCCTGGTTAAGCATGTACATGTTCTGGCAGGCCCACTAACTGATACTACTTCAGAGCAATATTTCAGAGCGCATCAACATCCTGGTGAAATTAACTCTGATGTGTGAGCAGACCGCGGGTCCGACGCTCTAAGCTGTCTCATGATTATATAGAGACGGATCGAGCGGAGTGGTGCAGGAAAACTCCCTGCAGTCTGCAAGCTGTCTTGGAAAATTTAAATACACCTCTGAGAGGAAGAGGACGGCAAAAAAAAATGACTCTCTAATGTTTGCACTGCTGGAAAATAGGTAATAGATGCACCGCCCTGAGAGTGTTTTCAGAGGCAGTTGGTTTTTCCTGTCTGATTGCTGAATCTGGGCTTGATATGCAGATGTAAATACGCTGCTCAGACGTACACTCCTCCGCCTCCCCCTTTCCCTCCCTCTGCCTTCTCTTCCATCTGGCAGACAATAGTTTAAAATTCTTAATCCATGAGCAACCATTGAACATTAGTGCAGTGCAAATTACAGATGTTTTACCGTCTCCCCCCCCCCCCCCCCTCCTCCCGCTATATTTTTCCCCTGTTTTGATCTGTGCATCCCACTGTCACTCAGTGTCGCATGCACATCCCTCGCTCCTCTGCATTCATTAGACACCCCGTGCCATCATGGCACCATATGACACTGTCATCATTTGGTAATTAAACCTTTGCTCGTTTAAATATGAAAAGCTGGCAAGGGTGTGATCATAAACAATGTTGCGCAAAGCAGATTTGCCAGACTAAATGAGAATTCGAGCAGCGTCGTGCCAGAGATGTTTCATTTGTTTTTGTTTTTATTTCAGGGATCCAAGGCAGTTTGGAATAGAATGATAGTCTGATGCGAGTTGTGTTTCATTACCTGATTTTATTCCAAATCCCCTTCTCTAAAAGCTGTGTGCATCCATCCATCTGTCCGGCCGAGAAACATGTCATGCAAAAAAACTGAAAAAAATAAAATAAAGTGGGTTTTTTCCCCCACAAACATTGCTGTGACTCATTAGAATTTGTGTAGACAATAACAGAAAGTGCTCTGTAAAACAAACATGTAGTGTTCACAGCTTCTCCCTGTTCAACGGTAATGTGCGCAATAACACATGGATGGACGGGGGATTTTGAAATTCTCCTCCTCAATAAACACAGTAATGCCCCTGATCATGTTGGACCTCCGGACGGTAAAAATTTCCTCCGTGCCTGCGCGACGAGCGTCAAGCCCGGCTCTCATCTACATTCACCGAGGCTTCCTTCGCTGAAGATTTAGTCAAATGACTGTGAAGAGGAGGGTATAGCCCGTGCCATTACAAGCCAAACCGCGGCATTTTATTGCCGCCTAACAATCTTCCTCAGAGCCGTCCTTTTAGCGCGCCTCCAGGTTGAGAAAGTGCATGGGAGGAGGCCATTCAGTCACATTATGGCTTTCCATAGATCAAGGTCACAATTTTCATGATCATTACACCACTGAAGGTGACAGGAAGCATTTACAGAAGTGATCAGGAGCTTATGTGGGAGTTGCTCATCCGTAGATTTCTGTGGAGAGGAAGATGTGTGTACACAACCCCCCTACACACACACACACACACACACAAACTAATCAGACGATCACACTGTGCAGCCATCATTCCTCATATTATCACAAAATCATCACACTGAAGAAAGCAAGGGCAAAGACAAAGGGAAGAGGAACAAAAACCCAATGATAAAAGGGGGAAATTAGTAGTGGTGCCACCAAGGGGGGTGGGGTGGGTGTTTCGGGAGGGCAATTGCTACCCCTCTAAATTTGTTGGCCCCCTTCCACAGCCCCAACCACCAAGACAGTCACGTATGCATAACAGTTTGTATAATTATTTACAGGAGGGGTTCCAGCTTAATTTATTTTTTTTTGGTTTCATTTATTCGTAATTTTTGGAACCTTCGCATTATATCCATCACTGACTCGAAGCCCCCACCGTGCTTTACAGGTGCCTCTAAGTGAGTTGGAAAATGATTGAAAGGTCAGTTTATTTCACTAACTCGATTCAAAGTTTGAAAGTCATATGTTATAGGGTTTCGGTGAACACAAAGTTAAACAGTTTGGAGAAATTTTTTTTGGTTATATAATAACAATAAAGTTTCTTGATTTAATTTCTTTTATTTTTTATCGGATGATTATAGCTTATGCCAATGAAAACACAAAGGATAACAAAAGAAGGATGTTTGACATGAAGAAATGTCAGCCTACCAAATGCATTCCCATTAACTGCACAGTTTATGCATGCATCAGGTCTCCATTTGCATGAGTTATTGCATCAAAACGGCGTAACATGGAGTGGATTACTATGTAGTTATGCCGAGGTGTTAAAGAAGCAACAGTTTCTTTAAAACAGGCTCGTCTACATTGTTGGATCTGGCACCTCTCACCTACCTCTCTATTTATGGCTCGGCCAGTTAAGTCAGGTGTTCACACTTTTGGCGGTGTGGCCCGATGCTGGAAGATGAAATTCAGAAATTCCATAAAGCTTTCCAGCTAAGAT